>NC_053156.1:68642290-68942290 GCF_016835505.1 Polypterus senegalus
ATCTGTACAGCTGGATACCTGTCATTTGGATTATGTGATACGAGTTTTTTGAGATTATTTTTCATTGTCATTTTGACATTTGACATTGCTCAATGGATGCAAAAATTTGAAAAACAACACGTCCTTGAAAACATGACATTAAAAGTTTTCCTTTACATGACCATTATTGGGTGAAGTGTTCCTGTAAACTATTGTTATGTAAATACACTGAGACAGCATGACAAAAAGGATATATTCCATCTGCTTTTGAGGAGAGTTTTATTTCTTCAAGCAGTTATTTGGTCTTCCTGTTTGCCACAATTGTATTTTTAAACTATACTGAGTTAGATGAATCCTGTGCAAAAGAGGTATCCTTATTAAATGTTGCATGTGGAAATGTTAAGTTAGAAAATGTTAAAACAACCTCTTTAATGAGAATGTATTATATTTCCAGCATCTTCTCAATTTACCATACAGATCAGTGTAAAATGGCTACATGATTAGCAGAACATAACAGCAATTCTTTGTTTATAAATACATTTTCTACCTCAGCAATTAAGCAGGCTGCAGTTTTATGCATGGAACACTTGGAGTAATTTATTATTGAATTGCATTTTCTATTAATGTTAATCATTTTATAATTTTAAATACCTTTACAGTCTGTCCTCAGATTATCTGTTTACTGTAACCAGTGGAGATACAAATCTGATGTGAACAATGGCAATGGGTATAGGCTTTCTTTTCCAGAATCCTTTTAATAAGTGAAGCATTAATGATTTAAAGATTGCTTTGTCACTTAATTCTGTAAGTTTCCTAATCAACTCTCTGAAATAACAGTGCTGTGGAATGATTTAAGAAATATTAAAACATGCCTTTGTCAAACTTTTAAATGGGGAGAAGAAGATTAGGTAGGAGCAAGGTAAAGGATGGAGGGAGTTCCAGAGCAATGAGGAGACTCGTGTTTAGGTAGCCCAGGTATTTACTTTTTGGGTTGTACACTCTGATTAAATAAATATGTATCTAATCAGTTCTTCTCTCTGTGCCTTTGAGCCCATCTTAGGTTTTTATCTCTTGTGAAATGAGAAAAGGCCTTAAGTACCAAAGTAATAGGAAATAAATACATTTCAAGGATAAGCTTAGCATGTTTGCAGTCATTGTTATTTTTTCAGAATTGTGACATATTTTTATTAAATGAAATGTTAAGTGGAGCTTTCTTTTTTTATTTAAAAAAATCATATTCAGTTGCTTCCAAATTTTGCCAATGAAGCACTAGAACAAAATCTGTGAAGCAAAAGTTGAATTTAGTGAATGTGACCACTTTGAAACAGTAATTATATGCCTTCTATGCTTGGCATCATGTTTACTGAGGGAAAGCTACTGGTTTTACAACCTTTAGCATAAGTACAGTTTTCATGTGAACAACAGCCTTTGTAAGGAAAGCAACATAGTCAACTGGAGGACATGTGTAACAATTGTAAGTAAACCTGTATCTGTACATATTTAGCAAGGGTTTAAATGATTTTGTTAAAATGATTCAGAAATGTATATAAATGAAATGTAAAAAAAATTAAAAATCAGTAACACAAATGGCAGGCTTATGTGACAAAATAGACTTTTTACCAAACATGTCTATGTTTTCAGGAATGACAGAAGTCCCAGTCTCAGCAGCAAAGACATTTGCCTTCAGTACACATTATTAAACATTTTCCACATGTGCCTCACCAATCGCTGGTTATCCGGAGCCTTGCTATAGCTACAGGCTGTACATTTTACTATATTGCTGTCTCTGTCTTTGCTATATAGTGTTTCTGTTTCTTCCCTGTAATGCTGAACATTTGGTGCTCCTTACAATCATATTCTGTCTCATGCAGGTTGTCTCATGTGTACAATTTAGGTTTGTTTGATAAGGGTTTGTTAGTACAGAGCCCCTGAGGGGACATTGTGTAATTTGTTTTCTGGGAATTTTTCTAGTGTGCACCAGATACTATAAAGTGCGCACCAGATACAATTTCTGAATTGCTATCAAAGTACAGTTGCAGCTGCACCATTCAAGAAGTTAGCTATCATCTCACAGAGAACAAACTTGGTCTAACTGTAGCCTGCAATACCTATGACGTAGGTCAGGTAATGCCCACAACATCAGTCACAAAACACCCTTTGAGTCAGATAGCCTCCCACAACCCTAATCTTAACTATAGTGTAACAAGGTACTACAGTCTACAATTCCACTGTTGCAGAGAACCAGTTTACTTATACATACTTTAGTGAGCAGATCGTACATGTAATAACTTAGAGAAGGTGATTGTAAAAATAAATATGCTAAGGGATTATTAAATATATTTTGTCATTATGATTACATATATAACAGTAGGACTTAACTAATATACAGACATCTAAGCATTGCCCTCAGTTGTCGAAAATGAAAGTGCTTTAATCAGTGGAAAATATGATACATATTTCTATAACAGAAATTTTGTGTGAAAGTTGTATAGCAGATCCATACAAGGAGGGCTTCTGAAAATGACTGTGAATGGAAGGTCCCTGTACATTTACAGTATAGGCTATTGTGATGCCACAGTGTCCTGCACAGCTTTTAATAATGCACTCTTTTAGTATTTGGGAAAGCTCTTTCTTCAGCTTGTAATGAGAGCCTTGTAATCTACAGCATCTTTTGTAAAAGGATTGCAGAAAATCAATACATTATAAATTGTTGTGTAATTTAAGATTTTTTTTGTTTTGTCTTGAAACTGATATGTCTCTTTAAGGCAAACAATGGTAGCGATTACATTTTACATGTGAAAATAAAAATCTGTAGATGCACTCAAATCCTGAGAACAGATTATTCTTGCATATTTTCATTGTAAATTCTTTTTTGTTCTTAGAAAGTTTTCATTTTATTTTGTTGATAGTGGCCCATATTTTATAAAAATAAGTCAAGAAATTGTTAAGTGTACAAAATTTTATTTAAATTTTTGATTCATCAAATTAGCTGCCTTTTACTAATATAACCGCCAAACTGTGGTAATTTTTGATACAGAAGGCTAGTTACTCAGTGTAAGTCACCAACTCTGCCTCCAGCAAAAGAACGCCACACCATTGCATTTCCTCCTCAATGTTTGACAGTTGGTGTCACACACTGAGGAACCACCAGTGTTTATAGTGTTTGTTCTGTCTTTTTGAGCCACGGTGGTGCAGTGGTTAGCACTGTTGCCTCACAGCTCAGATCACATACAGTATATGATCACAATCATTGGCGAAGGATAGTTGGCAGACATTCTCTAGCCCCCAGGAACACTGCAACATTATAATCCATTCAAAACTAGTTCAGTTTCTCCTTCCCCATTGACTTTAATGCATTTCACCCAGTTTGGTGAAGATCGTGAACATTTCCATGATTTTCCCAAACTCACAGCAAATTGAACTCCACAATGTTCGATCATCACTACAGAGCAAAATTCAATTGAAAACATTGTGCCTAGCGTGGAAAGAGAATCTGGAATGTGAACCTGAAACTCCAGATGTAGCAGGAGCGTGGCCAAAAATCTGAGTTTAACACAGCATGCACATTCTTTTGAAACTATATGTAGTTTGTGTTTTCTTGACATATTTATTCATATTAAGTGATTTCTATCTGTGTCAGTTTGCCTCAGGCAAAAATACTGTCTATGTCAAATCTCAATCTATTATTGGAAGGGTTCTCCTTTTGTAGAATTGGGCATTAAAGACCATTCTGATTATGAAAAGACCAAAATAGGTGCTGTAATGTTAGAGACAGAGCCACAAAGCAAGCATGTCAGATTCCAAAAAAAAAAGTGTTACCTAGACACTCTGTCCATCCATTTGTCTATCTCTATCAGTCCCCCTGATATGTATATGTACCTCAGACAAATGTCAAAAGAAAAATCAGGTAAATCCAACAAGAAATAGCAAAGACTAAATGAAAATATTAAAGGTAGAAATCAAATATAATACGGGCCTTGGCATTGTAGTTGCATTATAATTAGCACTTAATTACAACAGAACGCAATATGTGTGTTTTCATCTGATTTTGTCACCACTTGGTCCATTTGTGCAATCCTTTAAATGAACATTTAGGTGCATATTTGTCCTCCAAAATGCACTGGAGGACAACTAATATCATTTTATGTATAGGTAGGTTTAATTAAAAGTCCAGAATGCTAACTAGGGCTTTGTATCACTTTTCTTTTACTGCTGAGGAAAAAAGGGTCCGGTTGATCAAAACCTAGAATTAGGTAATGAAATTAGGTGGCTGAATTAATGTTTTGCATCATTATTGCAGCTTAAATGTTTCAAGTATATTCTCTGAAGAAAATGTCTGACAAATATTTGTTCATTCCAGAAAGGGGAGAATCAATAACACTCTGTCTAATTCAGGAATTGTACTAAGTTGACCCGGTTAAGAAAAAAAAATCCAAATTTTATTTTTTGAATGGTTGAATTATTTGTTAAAAGTTCTATTATTTTTCTGCTGCAAAAATGAGCTTCATCTTATTATTTTCTCCATATTTCATACTGCCCAGGGTGAAATAAAATGCAGGGGCAGTCGCTAGAATAAATTCCCCTGGTTCGGTAGCTTTTAGCCCACAAAATTGACCTGACTAATGTGACCATGGGAAGCAACTTACCAAGTCCCAGAAATGCCTCCTACACTCTTAAATAAAATAATGATTCTGTAATGGAACTTTACTGGGTCGTGTGGCTCCTCTTCGAACCATTGCTAGTCAAAGAACTGTTTAATACCAGGAAGGGTTCTTTGCACAGGAAATTGGTTCTTTTGGATTTGAAGTGTTTCTAATATGTGGACAGCACGTACATCTTTATTGTGTAGTAGGCTCCCTAACAGAGAACTGACAAATCAAGAAAACCTGAATGTAGCTTACGTTATTATATGCAGGAAGATTCTTTTTAAAGTCATGAACCCATTGCTACTCTATTTCACAAATATGTTATCATCTATTCATATTTATTTGTGGATTTTTTTTTCTGAAATCTTCATGTGGACGGTTCTTTCAGGAACCAAAAATTGTAAGTTTGTTTTTAAGGGTAATGGGGCACTTCCCTAATAAAGTGCAGGTTTAGTCGCTACATAAAGTTCCACAGGGTGAAAATGTGTGGAACAAAACATAACTTCTGGTCTTCTCCTCTACAAATGAGGAATCTGTGCAAAATTTGTGGGAAATAGATTCAACAGTGTGGAGTTCCATACTGGACAAACACACAACACAAATTCATCTTTATACGTATCTATACTAATAAACGGCAAAGCCCTCACTGACTCACTCACTGACTGACTGACTCATCACTAATTCTCCAACTTCCCGTGTAGGTAGAAGGCTGAAATTTGGTAGGGTTATTCCTTACAGCTTCCTTACAAAAGTTGGGCAGGTTTCATATCGAAATTCTACGCGTAATGGTCATAACTGGAAGCTGTTTTTCTCCATTTACTGTAATGCAGATGAGCTTGAAACCCGTGGGGGCGGAGTTTCGTGTGACATCATCATGCCTTCCACGTAATCACGCAGTATGTAGAAAACCAGGAAGAGGCCCAAAAAGCGCTGAAGAAAACATGCATTATATAATTGAGAAGGCAGCGAACCAATAAGAAGCGAGCGAGTGACATATACAACCATATTTATGAGTTCTGCTACTTCGGAAACAAAGCACGATGTAAACCTAAACTTTAAATTAAGTTCATAGACAGGCTGCCGCTGGCGTTTGTAATTTAGTGCCTACCCATATAAGGCTTTCCGTCAGCGGTAATCCAATAGCAAACTGCCACGGGTAAATATTCACGGGTGAAGGACTGTGATTATGCCGAGGAAGATGAGATGGTCAGGGTGGTGTTTGGCACAAACTCAGTGAAACTGCGAGAGAAAGTTTTAAGTGCCAGGACTTCGGTAACATTAGATACAGCCATGGACATAGCACGACATGGCACCAGCACAGCTGGGAAACTTCGATGCATGTACACCGAGCGGCTCACGTGAACTGACGCAGTGCACAGACAAAAGCAACAGTTCCAAAGAGCTGAACAAAAACGAATTACACAATTGAAAAGGCAGCAAAAATATGAAGCGCCTGATACATACAAGCATATTCATAAATCCAGCTACTGCGGAAACAAAGCACACGGTGGAAAAAGTTAATGTCCCGCTAAAGGAAGACAGTGTAAAAAACCCGTGCATGCAGTGTGTCAGGTCTCAGATAAAGAAGAAGACGAGCTGTTTATTGATGCAGTAAGAAACGAATCGATGAATGAAACCTGTCATCTTTACAACGATTGACAAACACGGAATGTAACTTGAACACAACACATCCTACAAATACGAACCTGATTGAAAGAAATAATGATAATCAAATCCTTGATGACAGCAACACTCAGTAAACTCACAAAACAATTACTGTATATTGACAGTCATGTTACGTTATTTTTAAAATGTTCCCTTTTCTTTTCTAGCTTTTTAACACACTACGCTCCGCTGCGATACGCTGGTATATATATATGTATATATATATCCCGATCTACATACTCGAATAATGGATACTTTATTCGCCATCAATGATTGTTTTGGTAAAGCCATACTCAGTGTATTCATTAGATGAACGGTAAAAAAGTAAGAGCGAGGGAGGATGACTTATTGAGGCATGCAGGCTGTAGTCGCGTCAACTCTATCTGAATTGCGTGATCACATTTGAAAAAATATATCTTTTCAAGTTCTATTTAGTCCATATGTGTCAAACTCAAGGGCAGGGCCACATCCGCCCGGCGTAATTATATCCGCCCGCGAGATCATTTTATATACTGTATTATTGTTATTAATGGCCCGGTATATGAACGCTGGTAACACAATAAACTACAGATCCCATAATGCAGCGCTTCAGCTGCCTTGCCAACACTTACCGCGTTAATCAAGTCTAGCTTATGATGCTGCAAGTTATTGCGGCTAGCTCACACGATGCTGAAGAGAAAAGTTGATTCTGAAAATAGAGCCTTTAAAAACCGATGGGAGGCTGAGTATATGTTTACTGAACCTGTGTGTCTCATTTGTGGAGCTAATGTGGCTGTAATTACAGAATTTAATCTAAGACGGCACTATGAGACAAAACAAAAGGGTAACCTGAATGCAATGCAGAAGATACAGAAAGCAGAAGAATTAAATAAGAATCTGACACTTCAGCGGACGTTTACCCGTGCACAATCACAAAGTGATTTCAAGTGAAGCTGCTTTTATGGGAGACACAAATGCACCAGTGCAACTTGCCCCACTTTCCCTGTTGCCAAGTAATGTTGAACCAAGTCGTCACTACGGTGTTCCCAAAATCGCACTTTGCTGATAAACTGAGCGCACTGAGTTTGCACGGCGCTTTGGTGACTTTGAAGAACAAAAAAAGTCCGTCTACATGCGGCTCGAACCTTGTGCATGTTTGGTAGCACATATCTGTGTGAGAAGCTCTTCTCAGTGATAAAGACTAACAAAACAGCACACAGGAGTCGCCTCACTGATGAGCACCTGCAATCCATCCTGAGAATCTCCACAACACAGAACCTCACAGCAAACAGAAACGAACCTGTGGCCAAAAAGATGCCAGGCGTCCAGCTCTAAAATGACATATGAGCAAAGACAACTGAATGATTTGATTTGTTATTGCTGAAAGGAACACATTTTATTTATATTTCCAGGTTTTGTTATGCAGCATGTTCATATTTGAATTTGTATAATTTTGACAGGATATATTTTTATGGAGAGCAAAATCTTTTGGGATATTTAAAATCTAAGTTTATTTTTATATAAAATTACATAAGAGTAAAGAAATTTGAATGTTTGTTCTTTTAACGTTTACTTTATTTCTAACTTGTATAATTTAGACAGGATATATTTTTATGGAGAGCAAAATATTATAAGTTGTTTAAGGTTTGAGTTGATTTATTCAGGAATAATATTCCTGTCTGTTTTACCATTCCTACCAAAGATATTTCTGTCGACTAAATAAAAATTCCTTCTATTTAAAATTTAAATAGAACTTGAACAAATACGATAGTTCATAATATCCACGCAGACTTGCACGTAAGAGCAGGAGTTATCCGTTTTAACAAGCAGCGTATTGCACTGATACGAAATAGCTGTGTGTGTATATATGTAGATATGTATGTATATGTATATATATGTTTATATATGTGTGTGTGTATGTATATATATATATGTATTTGTGTGTATATTTGTGTGTGTATGTGTGTATGTATATGTATGTGTATATGTGTGTGTGTATATATATGTGTATATGTATAGATATGTATATATATATGTTTATGTTTGTGTGTGTATATATATATATATATATATATATATATATATATATATATATATATATATATATATATATATGACAGCAACCATCATCACTCACAACAGTGACAAAACAATTACATTGACAATCATGTTACGTTATTTTCAAAATGTTTCCTTTTCTTTTTCATTGCTTCTTTAACACACTACTTCTCCGCTGCGAAGCGCGGGTATTTTGCTATATCATAATAATGGTAGAAATATTGTTTTCATTAAAAAATATTAATGGAACATTGCATTTTGCTTTTCTTAGAACATGTTTTGAAAATGTTTTGAAAGATGTGTGTCTCTTTTTCTGTGTATTTGTGGGTCTGTGGGGTAAAGAATTTTGTGGACACTGTCACTTGAAAATGAATGGACAAATTATTTTAAGATTTTTGGGTCAGATTACAGTTGTTGGTTTTAGGAGCTGATTATGTTTTGGGTTAATTCCAAGTTTTTAAAGTTCAAAGGTTCTAAGGCCTATACAAAGAACAGCCAAACCACTGCTCAGAAGTTCATTAAATTTGGCATTGTATTTAAGGACTTGAAAAAAAGACTTCTCTGAATTTTGAATGTAATCCAAAGCTCATTTCAAATTTTCAAATGCAGTAGTGGTATTTCATTTTGCATTTATTTTGATAAATTTGCACCGTATAGCGTTATCTTGTTTTAAATACAGACACAGCGCCATGTGGTGGCCACATCAGTTTTTTTTCATTGTAATAAAACAAATATAATGAGAGCTAAACATGGGCATGCTATGTTGGGTTCCATCCCAAGAAAATGTGTTTTTATTTTTGTATTTATTTAAATGGTAAACGTTTTATTTCAAAAATGCAAGGTTAACCATTTTTTGAAGGTAATGTTCTTCTTAGCTCTGTTCATAAAGCCTTTAACACAGAAGCAGTGATAAATTACATGGTGTAGTAGTGTCATATACTAACAGTTATGATACCTTTAGCACTATTAGATTTCACTTTTAGATAGATGAACTAAGTGTCACTGCTCATTAAATGTAGAGGACTGTACTTGTTACTTTTATTTAAAAATTTTGGTTTGAACACCAGATGAAGAGAAGGAATCTTAATAGTTACTTATTTTTTATTTATTGATGTGTTTTGTTAGCAAATACTCATCATGGGTTCAGTAATATGTTGAAATTCTATCAGGAAGCAACAAAAGAATATTAAAAGAAAGGTGATTGCAGTATTACTGTATTTATCTTGATTTTCAGAAGACTTTTGGTAAGGTACCACATGAAACTAAAAGATGTGGGAATTCAGAGCATCTGTACAGTAGGTGGGTAGGAAATTGGCTCAAACACAACAAAGAGTCATAGTACATAGGTTTTTTAGCATTATTTTTGTTGTTGACATTTCTACTTTGAATTCTAGAATTCACCATGAATTAGTTAAACAGTAATTTTTGGACAAGAAAATAATGAATAAGATGGTTAAGTTTGCAGATGATCACAAACTAGGCTTAAGGGCAGTTAATGTGAAATCAGCTAAATTGTTAAAGAGGGACTGGGACAGCATACAGACTTGGGTACATTTATGGCAGACATTATGAGACATTACATGTAGGAAGTAGAGGTGTTAAATCTGAATGGGAGGTCTGAAACACCTTATAAGAAGGACCTAGGAGTCGTGGAAGACTCTTCGCTAAATTCCAATGGTGTACAGAAGCCATCATGATAGTTAATAGAATATATCACAAAGTGTTAAGTACAAGACAAAGGAGGTTATGCTAAAGTTATTGAATGCACTACTGGGGCCTCATATAGAAGAGAGCAACTAGGCTGATTCCAGGACTAAGGGGTATGAACTATGAGGAGAGATTGGAGGAGCTGAGCCTTTTCAGTTTAAGCACACAGAGATTATGAGGTGACATGATCAAAATGTTTTAATTCATGAAAGGAATTAGTACAGTGGATCCAAGTTATTACTTTAAAATAAAATTTGAAACAAGAACACTGGGCCAAGGTTGGAAAGTTGTTAATGGCAGATTTTCAGCAAATTATAGACACATGGAATAAATTACCAAGCAGTTTGAGGACTTTAGGGGCCTTCAAATTTTGACTTGATGTTATTTTGGACATTTTAAGTAAATAGGATGGGTAACCTTGTTGAGCTCCTGGTCACAATTGTTTGAATGTTCTAAAATGTGTATACTTTTTTCCACTGGTAAAACTAGGCAAGAAAATTAGTAAAAGCTCATTCATCCAATTTCTAGACCTGATTATAATGGCCTTTTCTAGATGCTTTGGGGACCTAAGTGACATTTCTATGCTTCTTCTTTTATGAGTTGTGACGGTCCTGTTGTACATGCTGCCCCAGATCATTGCATATCCTGATTGATTAAGGAAACAGTCAACATATCTTTCTTGTACACGGGTAGAGTCTGCAGTGGGGCTGTTTAATTATCTGTCCTAGGCCAAATTTGACTCTTAAGCAGATTTTTACAGGCCCCTTGAAGGATTCTTGCCAACTAATTAAAATGAAAAATAAGTTTGAATTTTATTTTTGTAGGCACTTATCAGGCATATAAAATGTGTCAGTTACTGTTACTTGTCCCACCCTATCTGTGCTAACAGTCAATTTTGACTAGTCAACCATAAAGAGGCAAAGTCTTCAAGCTGAGAACAAAAAGATACTTACTTGTTCCAATTAGAGTGAAGCTGTATGTTTATTGCGAAACTAGAGCTTCTTGGTGATGAAAGAAACTTAACTTTCAGTGGTATTTTAGGGCAACAAATTCTAACTTCGATGCCAACATGCAACCAACCTCTAATGATTACTGTCAGAAATTTTAGAGGGAGAATTTACTTCATTCAAGGAGGCATGGAGCCTTTATTTTAATTACTGTATACATGCAAGCTGGCATTCTTCCATATTAATACCATTAACACAAGAAATCAATCATCCATCACTGGCTGCCTGCCTGTGCAGTGTTCTTGCAATGTATGAATCTGCTTTAACTATTTTTGTTAGATTCACAGATTCACAAAATGTCCTTTTCTCATCAGTTGACGATTGCAGCAGATATAAAGAAGATGTTTCTGTTAGGTAGGATTTCTATTAGGTAAAACGTGAATGTGAGGATATACAGTGCCCTTTGAAAAAGGAAAAGACTTGTGTCTTGACAGAGTGCCATATCTACATGTCTACTTATCCTGTACTATGTATTTAGATAGATAGATTTATGTGTATTTATACAGCAATAAGCACTCTGATGTGTTTAGTTTACCGATGTGTTATAAAGGATAGGATAAACTGTTAGCATGTTTCTTGTTTATGAAATGAATGTAAGAAAGTGATAAAAATTAAAAATAATTTTATAATCTAAATCCAATTCTGTAGTTTATAGTGATTTCAACTTCTTTGCAATTACAACAGTAACTAAAAATACAGAAAGTATAAATTATGATTATTTTATCTTCTTGAGAAAAGAAAAAAAAATTATAGCCCTTATGACTGGTATCATTTTCATAACCTGGAACCTTCTCAGAACTAAACAGATAGCCCTGGCTTACCATTTTAAAGAGTGTGCAGAAGCCCCTGCATGTACAGTATACAGATCAGGATATTTTAGCCTCTTAGGCAGAAAAAAAACTCAGCTAAACATAGTAGAACTTGCAATGTGCATACTGAAGGCATCCAACGAGAAATCAAACTGTGGTTCAAGTAAGTTAGCCTGTGGGGGGAACTTTTGTGCTGCACCAGTGAAAAGCAAAGAATAGCTTCCAAGCCAAACAAAGTTTGTTCAGAATTATGCTTCTAACTTAAAAAGATGTAAATTCCAACTTGTGATAGCAGATTACTATTTCTAAATTTGTTCGACACTATCGGATTTTATTATGTTGACTCAGTGGATACTTCTAAATGTGCCAAAAGGCCAACATTTTCCTCTCGTGCATATTGCATTTAGTACTCTTGGAAAAGAAAAAGCTTTCATAATTAACTATTTTTTTTAACATTCTAAAGTTTATTATGCTCCGCTATCTACCAATTCCCACTATGGAATATTTTCATCAACATTCACTGCTGATACACTGTTATGTGTAAAAGAATAATACAATAAAAGAATACACCAAGGAAGAGTACAAGACACTTGTAAACACAAGCTGTCCCGCTCCATAAGGTGGCTCTTTGGTTGTCAATTCTGATTGCTCCTGTCTTGTACAGAATTTTGTATTTGTCTGGAATGCTACATAAATCTCTAAGGACATTACTCAAAGCACAGTGAAAAATATATATACAGCCCTTGATATGATTATCCACAGATGGGTGTGGGCAAAATAATGGAAATAAAAACAGAGTAAAAAAGAATTTTAACTTTGCTGCAACTAAATCAGATCTATAAATGCAGCTCTAAACGTGTTGTATTAGGTTGATTGCCAATTAGCAGTGTTTGTCAGATATAAAGCCAACATGAGAAAAAGAAGCAAACAACTTAATATTAGTTAATGTCCTTCAAAAATGACTATATGCCAATCATGGGAAGCAGTGTTCATGCATTGAAATTTATCAATGGAAATGTACAGTCCCTTCACAGGATAGTTGCTAAATGGCATAAAAGTACAAAGTTAATAATGACCACAAAATTGAATCAGTACCTTTGTGACCCAGTCTAAAACAAAAACTGTACTGTGCATTACAAGTTTGGAATTAATGGCAGGGCTGCCATTCATAAACTGCCTGCATCTAAGGCCAGCACACAGAGATACATATACTAAGGTAGTCTAAGGTGCACACTGGTCCCATTAGCAATGGAAAAAATAATATGGTCTGATGAATCATCTTTCAGTCAAATCCATACATCCAAATAGATTTACAGTACATTTGGGTAAAGCCAAAGGGTACCTTCAACAAAAAATGTCCCTTGGCAGCTGTTCTACATGGTCGGTAATTCATAATGGCATGGGAAGCCATCTCATGGTATTCATTAAGCCCGATGACTGTCCTGCATAGTCATTTAATGAACAGCGAATAAGAGGCTATTTCACAGGACCAGGAGGTGTGCCTTATGTTGCGAACACTGTTGCCGTGTGATATTCCCCTATCTCATTATGACAATGCTCTCCTACACACTGATAAAATAATTCAAGCTTCACTTTGTGAATAGCAGGATGCCTTTCATGGCCTCCCCAAATAACAAAGTCTAAACTTAATCAGAATGTAATTCAGATATCCACCTCCTTTATTCCTCGAAGAACGGGTATAGTATCCCACTACACACAGTTAAGGACTTCTAATAGGACTTGAGCTTTTCTGAAAGCAAAGACCTTATTATGTCCTTAATATTATTATATTGTTAAGGATTTCTGTTATTTTGTCAGCCTCTGTAAAGTCCAATGAGGAAGGAAAATTTGTGTTATCCATGTAAGCTATATTCTACCTAGGACAACTTTTCTGATTGAACTATAAATAATTTTACCTTTCACACCTTTTTCAAACATGGTGCTTGTGCTTCAGACACAGCTGGAATTAGGCAAGGCCATTATCACAATATAAGAACATTTTTAAAATACAGCAGTGAGGGTAAAGCTAGCTTCACACAATCTTATGACATTATCCCAGGCTGTTTGGTGAACCTTTTAGATTTTAGGTCATAGCAATAAATACTCCTAGAAGTGAAAAAACAGAAGAGATCTTTTAGAGCTAAAATGAGACAAGCTGCCTTTTCTGAAAATCATTTAACCTCAGAGACTTTGTATCTATAGCTGTACTGTGAAATAGAAGAAAAAGTTCTGCTAAGTAGTTCTGGGACACTAAATACCATTACAGCAGAGCTGGCCTGCTGTGTCTGTCACAAGATGTGCCAAAACTTTCCCTTTGAAGAGAAAAATGCACAAAACAAGTCTGCTAACCTTCCTTCTGTGACCTGAATGGTGCTCAAGCAGAAGTAGATTGAAAATCATGTAAAACCATAGCACATGCTCTGGATGGTTGCTGGAAACCCTATTGCAATGTGTTCCAGGTGACTGTTACTGTTGACTTAAAAAGAGGGACTTCTAGTTTCTTTTCAGCAGAGATGGATAGGGAAGCTGGTAACGGTGTACAGGTACTATGTTGTTTTTATTGGGTGTGTTTTATTTGTAATCCTCAACTGTTAATTACTTTGTGGTTACGGTAGTAATCCATTCACATTAATCTCAGGTTTTACATCACGCTGTGAGTTAGGAACAATTAATTTTAAATGATTATTTTGTTTCTAGTGGAGTGCTTTCTTCTACATGTTTTACATAAGGTGGAAAAATATATTCTTTCATCTGTAGAGTTACATAACCTTAGCGTAAATCTAAGCTCCTTTTTTTTAGCTAGGGTCATTTTTTCCTTATTATTTATTCTTCATACAGTAGTAATGTAAAGCTTCTTTAAGTGGCATAAAACAGAATGTGTAACAACAGCATTGTCCAAGTTTATGCTGTGTGGGCCCATTAGCACTCAGTGCAGGCTGTGATTATTCCAGTCTGCCACATTCAATTAGATGTAAACCTTGATCATTTCCCACATTCCTGGAGCTAACCCACAATCATTATCAGAGAATGAACTGAACACATATTCTACACCATGTAACAGTCTTGCATCTCCTTTAGAGTGATAAAGTAATGCCTAAATCTATCAGTATAGTATTAAAGCTATTTAATAACTGCAATTCTGAGAGTGTGATTGTATTAATGGCTGTTTTTATTGTGTCCTTAAATTGGTCTTTTTCAGAGGACCTTTGGCCCTTAGAACTGTAGTTTCTCCCTGATCAGGATGAACTGGAATGTTTCTTCAATTTCCAGCTGGTTTTACTTTGCTTAATACTAGTTTTATATTACCTTGGGTGTCTAAAAAAAGCATGACAGTAACATTTTTTATGTATTAATTGATTTATGTTGATATAAATATGTATGTGCAGTATTTTGTGTGCACTACTGATTTATTATTTTGTAATTCTATGTAGTAGTGAAAAAGTTACTTTTAAAAGTAAATCAAGGTGAGTGTGTTTGGATTGCTGTAGAAAATGTGTTAAGCACATCAAACCAAACTCATAGGATGCAAACCATTTGCCACAATCAATAAAATTGTATATTAAGCCAGAAAGATTACTGATAGCATCACGTTCATCTGCACTATAATTTACAAAAGCAGAGAATGAATACCAAAGCATCTTCAGGTAATTAGAACAATCTAGATGAGAACAGGACATTCAGCCCAACAAAGCTCGTCAGTCCTCTCTACTTAATCCTTCTAAAAAACATAAAGTGTAGTTTTAAAAGTCCCTAAAGTCCTATTGTCTACCACACTACTTAGTAGCTTATTCCAAGTATCTATGGATCTGTGTGTAAAGAAAAACGTTCTAATGTTTGTATGAAATTTACCCTTAACAAGTTTCCAACTGTGTTCCTGTGTTCTTGATGAACTGATTTTAAAATAACAGTATCATCCCACTGTACAGTACTAATTTTCTTCATAATGTTAAGTACTTCAAGCATGTCTCCTCTTAATTTTAATCTTCTTTTGTTTAAACTGAAAAGGCTCAGCTCTTTTAATCCAGAAGCCCTGGAATCAGCCTAGTCGTTCTTCTCTAGAGCCTGCAGACCAAAACTGTACACAGTACTCCACATGAGGTCTCACCAGTCCAGTATAAGGCTTGAACATAACCTTCTTGGATGTGTGCTATATAACCTAACATTCTGGTAGCCTTCTTAGCAGCTTCTGTCTGGAAGTTGATAGTGTAGAGTTCACTATGACCTAAATTGTTCTCATAAGGTATACTTTTGAGTTTCAGGCATCTCATTATGTATTTAAACTAGGATTGTGTGATATGTATTATCTATGATAATATCTTAATTGTTTCAAAGATGTCTCAGCTTAAATTATTTACTATGTCACTCACTTTGCAAAAAACAGTAAAAAAACATGCATTCACTTTCTCAACAAAGACTACTGCGCATGCACAAAGGTAGCGTAGCTGGCTAAAAATTATTGAGGAAACAGCGCTGGGGGATAAAATTGCCTGTAAATCTATGTTACGATTTAATTGCAAGACATAGCTCATCCTCCTTCATGTGGAGGTGGATTGGCTTTGAAAATTCTGCGGTTGCTCAAACGATGGCAAACTGTGTTGGAAATTGGTTGCCCTTAAAGACAGCTTGACACCATTTGTGAACTAACGACTGCCAAGAATATGAAGGATATGAAAAGCTTCACTAGTCGGCTGTCCACGACAATTCTAAATAACCCAGGGTACAAGCACCAAAACACACTCCGCAAACTTTAGCAGAATTATTGTGCAATAAATGAGAAAAGCAACAGATGTCATAACAAACATAACAAACACCATCACCAATTACATCACAAAATATAGGGTGGTAATTCAAACAATTGAGAGGGATGATTTCAAACAACTTTTGAATACTTTAGACCAGGGGTCCCCAACTCCGGTCCCCAGTTCCTGCAGGTTTTCATTTTAACCCTTTTCTTAATTAGTGCACCGTCTTTGCTGCTAAATAACTTCTTTTGAATTAATTTTAATTGACTTGTTTTTTAAGGTTTCTTCTCCTGAATTTCTTCATATTTCCTCTGAATTGCTTCTTTTCTTTCCTTAAATGGTACCCAAACAGAAATGAAATGTGAAATGAGTGAACCAACAGAAGACCAACTAAGTCAGGTCCTTAAACTCCAACTAATTTCACTCCAACCAGTTGCCTAATTATCCACCGATTCTTGTTCTTAATTAATTCCATGGCTTGTTGCTGCTCTCATTGTGCAATAGAATATATTGTACATATAAATTGTTGATTTTCTCTTTTCTAAGAGCACTGTTAAAATGTTTTGGAGACCTGAGCAGATCAGCATTCCTGAGATCTTCATCTTTCATTATTTTCAGTTTTTGTATGATCGACACAATTTGCTGGTCATGTTTTGGTTCATTTTATATATCATTATGGTTTTGCTAAGGTAAAAGAAACAATTAAGCGGTCTGACTCTTCAAGGGCAAGTCAAATAAAATGAATTCAAAAGAAGTTAATTAGCAGCAAAAACAGGTCAATAATTAGGAAAGGGTTAGAATGAAAAGCTGCAGCCATTGTGGCTCTCCAGGACCAGAGTTTGAGACCAATGGGTTAGTTAATGTTAGGTGTTTTGTTAAGGTTAGGTTTTGGTGTGGTTAGTGTGTCAATCAATTTGATTACAATATACATACTGCTGGTCAAAATTATTTGAGTCATGCACCTCTGCTTAAATTGTATGATTCATTTTGCCAAACTCTAAGGCATAAACTTCCAATGGTTTCACATTTTGCCACAACAGCAGATGTCAAGCCAAACATCCGAGGCATACCTCTTCTGGACAGCGCATTTCATTGACGAAACCTGGCAACTTCAAAGCTACTGTTTGCAAATGTGCTACTTTCCAGTAGACCACATAGACAACATCATTGCACAAGGTTTGAATGATGCACTGGCATCATGGTCACTGCGAAAAGACTGCATGATTTGCATTACAACAGACAGTGGGGCTAACATTGTCAGTGCACCACAGAATAACAACTGGAAGAGGCTTCCTTATTTTAGACATAGCTTTCATACTGTCAGTGGTGAGTAATTTGGGTTCCTCTATAAAATGCTTTTTAAGTGAAATTGAACTAGTGGAGCCCCTTAGGTGTGAGGCAATTCGTTCTAACAGATTATTTTTATTTCCGTAAGAGGCTTATGCCTATTGGACATGTTTTATTTAGTAAGCCGTCTTGGTTGGGGGTGTCCTCGATTCCAAAGTAATGTACATTTTTTTCTTTCATTATTATATGCCTCCTTGCCCTACTCTATCCCATCCCCATGGTTGCAGAAGTTGGAGTAGTTGATGACACAAGGGAGGCAGCAATAAAGAAAAAAAAGTCTTTTTGCAGCTATTTCAAAAGAACATAGGAATTCAGAGAAGGTGAGTTTCTATACACTGCCTTTGATGATACCTGAGGTGGACAGTAATGTAAATTCACTTGAGTGGTGGAAAACACAAGATGTAAATTTCCCTAAACTGGGGAAACTTGCCTCAAGCAGCCCTTCAGAGAGGGCTTTCAGCACTGTAGGAAATGTTGTAACATGTAACTGTGCGGCTGTGAAGCCAGATGCGGTGGACAGACTGATGTTTCTGTCACACAACTTGAAGTTTCCTCATTAGAATTTTTACAGTTGTTTTATTTTTACTGGTATCTTTGTGCAATATTGGACAGAACATGAAGTTAGTAATTTGTTTAAAAACGCTATAGGTTTTTTTGTATCTGTGTGCAATATATGACAGAACTTGTTTATAAATACATGTACTATAGTTTTTTTCTGTGTAGTATTTTTTACACTATGGTCACTTTGAAATGGTTTACTCATTCTTGCACTGCTTGATCTCAGTAATATTTTGACTGGTGATTTTAATGTTTTTGTGTTATTTTACTCCAGTTTTACGTAAATAAATATAACCTGTTTTCCCTAACTGTTGTTTCCATTATTCTCATTAGTAAGCTACACTTAATATCCTATTAACAAGACCAAGCTAGATCAAAAAGACCTTTACAAACACGTTTTTAAAGGATGCAAAACAGCATCTAATTATTAGATTAGTTATCATCAAAATCCCAGACATTAGGAGAGAGAATTTTTGGCCAATATCGCACACCTCTAATTCAAATCTAACAATTTTACTTCCTGTGTATAATATTTTACATTTACTGACATTAAATTTAATCTGTCATAAATCTGCCTAAGCCTGTATGCTGTCCAAGTCCTGCTGTAATGATTCAGTGGATTCCAGAATATCTGCCTGTCCACCCAGTTTGGTATCATCTGCAAACTTAACAAGCTTGTTACTTATATTCTTATCCAAATCATTGATGTATATTAAAGATAGCAGTGGCCCTAGCACTGACCCCTTCCTGGCCAATTCTGATGAGGTTCCTTGCACCATTAACCCTCTGCTTCTCCTGTCTGAGTCAATTATGTACCAATCTACAAATATCATTCTGTACTCCCACTTCTTTTAGTTTGATGTCCAACCTCTCATGTGGCACCTTATTAAATGCTTTCTGAAAGTCTAGATAAATAGTATAATATGTCAAGATGAATAATTAAACCCTTTTCCTGCTTCATCATAAAATTCCAGCATGTTAGTAAAACATGACATCCTCTTCTGAACCATGTTAACTGTTCAGTAAAAGGACATTTTAAAATTCTATCTCGGTTGAGTTTTTCACTCCTAAGCATTCTCTCACAGATTGAATAGTTGTCTAAAACTAGCTATGTAGATAGTAAGCATGTTGATGTAGGACTACCACAATACTCATCTAGCTAGCTTTACTGTCACAGGACCTCTTGTGGCAAGATCTTCTCTGTTTTTAAAAGAACTGATGGGATTAATGATTCCATATACTGCTAATCTATATCTAGCATAGTGCACTCTTCATCATTTCTACATGTGCTAATGCACAGAAAAATCGGTCATATCTAAAATAATTGGTCATATCACCTATTAGTGTAACCTTGACTTGACACAACTACATAAAAAATTATAAAAGGATGATACATACAGACATGGGTGCAATTGTTGGTACCCCTCCACAAAACAGAAGAACTCACAGTTGCCTCTGAAATAATTTGATACTGACAAAAGTAATTGGTCCTCATCATTGTTTGTTCTGTTTTTAACAAAAATCAGACCTTACATTAGAGTTTTGATTCAACAGAGTATATCCAATAATAACACAAATGAAAATGGCAAAGACAAAAATGATGGGACCCTTAACCTAATATTTTGTTGGAGAACCATTAAAGACAATCACTACAAACAAGGGGGACTTCTGCAATTCTCAACAGGTAGTCTGGCCCACTCTTCTTGAGCAAACTGCTCCAGCTGTGTCGGGGTTTATTGCTGTCTTTTCCAGACTACGTGCTTCAGTTCTTTCCATAGATGTTCAATAGGATTCAAATCAGGGTTCATAGGAAACCACCTCAGAATAGTTTGATGTTTATTCTTAACCATTCTTGGGTGCTTTTATCTGTGTTTTGAGTCATTATCCTGTTGGTCGATCCATAACTTGAACCTGAGACACAGCTTTCCGACACTGGGCATTACATTTCACTCCAGAATATCTTGATAGCCTTGAAATGTTACCATTCCCTGCACAGACACAAGGCACCCTGTACCAGATGCAGCAAAGCTGCCCCAAAACATAACCAAGCTTCCTCTGTGTTTCACAATAGGTATGGTAGTGTTTTCTTTGAAAGCGTCCTTGTTTCATCTGTGGACATAGAGCTGATGTGAGTCCAAAGAACATTCTTCCAGAAGCATTGTGGTTTGTCAAATGCATTTTAGCAAATTCCAGACTGGCTTCTGTATGTTTTTCTTTCAACAGTGAATTCCTCCTGGGAACTTCTTTCATTGTGCTCACTGTTACTCAAAAAGTTACAGATAGTGTAATCGAACACTGATGGACCTTAATCTTGGAGTTCAGGTTGTATTTCTTTAGAAGTTGTCCTTGACTTTTTGTCTACCATTCTCATTATCCTTCTGTCCATTTTGGGGTCAGTTTTCCTCTTGCAGCTCTTTCCAGAGGGGAGGGGTTGGCTACAGTTCCATTGACCTTAAATTTCTTAATAATATTTGCAGCTGTTGTCACAGGAACTTCAAGCTACTTGGAGATGGTCTTAAAGCCTTTGCTTTTGGTTCATGTTCAATTTAGTGCATAAAATGTCTTGGCTTAGTGCAAACCACACTCACAGCTAGAGCCCTAGCTCAGACATTACCAGTTCATGGTTGTAATAGTGAGGGCCTATCCCCACAGTATCAGGGATAAGGCAGTTACAGTGTTTCCTGTACATAGGAAATATAGGTGCGAACAAGTGCTGCAAAATGTTCGACTGTTACAAACAAAGATTCATAACCATTTCTCACACTGCGCTTAATGCTTTTTAAAATTCATGCTGTGAAAACTGCATGGCGAACAGCATTTTTTTAAATTTACTTCATTTGGTTGAGCTTTTGTAATTTGTACTAGCTGAACTTTAAAGTGTTCTACAGTATATTGAGTCACTTTAATACCATATACTATTTAAATATATCTATTGTCTTTTGCAGTGTATTATTACATAACCATGGACTTTATAACCAGTTTTGTTGTTATTTGTCATACACTGGTCACGCTGTTTGTTGATTATTGCACAGACCCACTAACCAAGTGCTTTGATCATGAGTGTCTTTTGGGTGTACTGAAGTCTCGGTACACAATCTTCGTACCTAATACATCTCATAGTATATTCTAAACCAGCCTTATGCATTCTAAGATTATGACTGCACCAGCAGTAATAGGTAGCTCAAAGACAACTTAAATATACTTTCAGCAAGGGCTGTCAACATTTTCTTTTTAATTTATACTGACTTGTTTTAGGCATTTAAATTATATCATAGCTTTGTATTCAGATAGCAACACAACCAAAACTTTGTAGTATGAGGTTTAATTAATATACCTGTTTAAAAAATAATACTTAGTTTGCATCCTTGCTTGTCTGCAATGAATGGATGTCTTTTGTATTCATACATTGTCATTTATTGTTTGGTTTATTTCATTTATTAATGATTTTATTAAAAATCATAGTTATGGTTCAGTTTTCTTTTTTTTTAATCACAAAGTGCAGCTGTATGCACAATAGTAGTAATTCAATAACAACAGCAGTAATATTGTATACACAATAGCAATAATAATTAAAAATAATATCAACCATTAAGCAGGTGATTTAAAATTAATCACAGGTGTGCAAAATTAAACTCAACCAATTGTTTTAATTGTGAATAGTTTTTTTTTATTTGCATTCATGAACACAATTAAAAATCTAATTAGAATGTTTCAATCATAACATATTTAAGTAAAATTACTGAAAGGAAAATGAGCGAAAATTTAACAAATTTATTCATATATAGAATATTCAAAATCAATTTAACATGAAAATATTTAGTCAGTTTAATATGTTTAAACATAAAAGTAAAGAGACTTTTTTTGGCCTGTTGTTTATTCACTATTTCTGTTGCATACATATGAATCATCCAGCAGTAGTCTGCCATCATCACATCTTTACTCACTACTCCATGATTTTCAGGGAAAAATACCAAATGCAAATCCAAAAAAATTGTCTTTGAGACTCGTTGCAACCCAATTCCTTAAACTTAGATAAACTTGGCTCTACTGTCCCATTCACAGAGAAAACATGGGAACTTTGTATGCCCTGACTGCTTATTAAAAAATATTAAATAATCATTTTAATTAAATAAAATATTTTATTATTATTCAAATGTAATAAAATATTACAAAATATAAAATAAAAAAAAGTGATCATTAAAATAAAATAATGATATTTATTTAACTATAGTGTGAAAGCAATAAAAAAGTATTAATTGACAGGTTAAAAAATGTGTTTTGCAACAAAATGTTACATGATGGAGAAAAATGTTTTAATTGAGCACTCATAAAAATACAAAAATCTAATTAAATAATCAAAAATTTTTTAACATATACTGTGCCTCTGTTATTTATGAATTAACCAACAAAAATGTCAAACATCAAAACATAAATGAAAGGTCATGTGACCAAAACCAATATTATCCAAAGTGGATCTCACACGCCCTACAGCCTCAAAAGGTGTGCCCTGCTGTTATATTGGAATGCCAGATCTAGTAACCATATTAACTAATTTCAGGACAGTTTAAAATTTCCAGTCTGCCTAACCTGGATATCTTTTAGAATGTTGTAAGAAACTGGAATACCTGGGGGAGGGGCTGGAGCCACACACAGTTTCCAGGAAAAGATGAAAACTCCATCTAGATGTATTAGGCAGCAATCTTAACCACTAAAAAGTCTTTCTTATAGCCTTAATATGGCTAAAATCATCTAAACAACATACTTTTTACATCTTAAAAAGAGTTGTTTGGTAATTTATTCACATTGGAAAAAAAATTACTTACACGATGCTAACCTATGAATATGCTCAATTTTTTTCTACTACAGAATGTACATCTTGGCTTTTTTATGTGAATGCAGAAAGTGTTTATTTTAAAATACTGCCTTTAGCTCTGTGATCTTACTTAAAAGATTTAAAGATGTGTAACAAATAATCGTGATTACATCTATTCATGAAGAGTATTGTGCTAGTGGCATTAATCATCATGTTTTGTTCAAGTTTTGCTATAGTAATTTAAGACAAAAGAAAATGAATGTCCCCATTAAGCTCAAGGCTCTCTTTGAGACAAGAATGCTTCATTGCTCGTTATTAATTTTTTATTACAGAACTTTTGCCAAGATGTCTACTCACAAATTTTTTATGCATGCTTGAACACTTGAAATATACAGAGAATGATTTTTATCACTGAAGCTTTTCAGTCTGACACTATAAAAATATCTACATATATCTTTTTGTTACAGTTTTTTTGTTCATCTCATGTGAATTTCCACGTATTTTTTCATCAGACTATATCACTTCATAGCTGGCTGTTGTCAAAAATGTATCAGTTTTAAGTTATTTTTTCATGTAGTACAAAAACCAACTTTGCTGAGGGTATATGTTTTTTCTTGTTAATGTAAAGTGACTTTTTACATTATTGAGAGGCTTTTACTCAAATTTAAAGACACATAAGCACAAAAGATGGAAACCATATTACTTTGGTATCTTGTATGTACAGCATCTTTACAAGACCATTCTTATTGTATGTAATACCATTTCGAATGCATTTATGATTACAAAGGGCAGTTAATCCCCTGGTAGTTCATACTAGTTTTAAAATATATTTACCCTTTATGTGATCTCAAAATAGGGCGAAAGAATCCCCATTGAGACCTGGCTGTGGCCACTACTTTAAAGGTTGTCCTGAAACAAAAACCCAACTGAAAGGTGTTCCCATGCATCCTTATTTCATATTTTTACATACACTAATGGAGAATCCATAGAATGTTCCCTTTATATGTCAAGGGATAATACAGATTACCTTACTGGCAGTCTTTTTTTTTTTAATGTTACTCCATAATCTGACAAATTGCCTTTTAAGTGCTGCTTCTACCTAGGCAATGAAATTATATTATTTTTTTGTCATTTTTTTTGTCCTCAGTTTTTTATTGGATTCCAAAATTGAGAGAAATAACAGGGCAAGGGAAAATATTTTCATATGTAAGTTTGGAAACAACCTTCTGACAAGAACCAAATTATGATGACTAGACCAACGGAGTTTACTTACAATAAAATGTAATTGTAATTTTAAAATACCCAATGAACAAACAGTGTCATAGCAACATGTATACAAAAATATGACCCCACCCCAATAATTCAAAATTGAGTCCCAGAAAAACAGTTTAGGCAGAATTTAAAAAAAAAATTATTTTGCTTTGAATATTTTTTTTCTACGGGATCTTTTAGTATATTTAGAGGTTTGCAATAACAGGTAATCTAGCTGTATGGTTTATTTTGTGGTATATGATCTCTAGAATTATGTTAATATTTTTCATTATTACATTTTATTTTAATGTGATACCATTTTGTTTTGCCATGTACACCATTTTGTGGTCCCTTTCGCACAATGCGGGGCACGAGTGCTAGGGTCAGAGTTTTAAAAGCTCATTTTAAAAGATCATTTTCCTTGATAAATAAATAACCATGTATAATATTTTTGTCTCATTTGTTTAACTGGTTTCTCTTTATCTACTTTTAGGACTTGAGTGAAAATCTGATGATGTTTTAGGTCATATTTATGCATATATAAATAAATAAATAAAATATAGAAATATAGAAAATTCTAAAGGGTTCACAAACTTTCAAGCACCACTGTATATCAAGGGGTGGGATGTATTAGGCAGTAGGTCAACAGTCAGTTCTTGAAGTTTGACAAGGACCAAATTATGATGGCTAGATGACTGGGTCACAGCATCATCAAAACCTGCAACTCTTTTGGGGTGTTCCCCAGTATACCATTGGCACCCAAGGCTCACTGATGAGCATGTGATGGCTAGCCTATCTGGTCTGATCCTACAGAGGAGGTATTGTAACACAAATTGCTGAAAAAATTAATGTTGGCCGTGAAAGAAAGGTGTCAGAACACACAGTGCATTGTGTGGGGCTGCATAGCTGTAGACCCGTCAGAATACCCATGCTGATCCTTGTCCACCATCAAAAACGGATTTAGTGGGCATGTGAGTGTCAGAACTGGACCCTGGAACAATGGAATAAGGTTTCCTTGTCTGATGAATCATGTTTTCTTTTAGATCATGTGGATGGCTGGGTGCTACACTTTGGACAGAAGGCAAGCCAGCAGAGGCAGTGTGATGCTCTGGGCAATATTCTGCTGAGAATCCTTGGGTTCTGGTATTTGCATTGATATTACTTTGACACATACCACTTGCCTACAGATTGTTGCAAACCATGTATAACTCTTCATGGTGGTGATATTACCCTGATGGCCGTGGCCTCTTTCAGCAAGATAATTCACCCTATATCAAGGCAAAAATTGTTCAATAATGGTTTGAGGAACATGACAAAGAGTTCATGGAGTTGACTGGGTTTTTTATTTTTTAATGTAGCTTTTTTCCAATGGTAGGCATTTTCTGTAAGTTATGCCTATTTTCTGTAGTTCAGCACAATAGTGAAACAATGCGCTTAACAGTTAAAACATGTGTGTTTTATGGTGTACTGTGAGAAGGATTACCATTTCTCTTGGTAGTAGAAGGGCTGTTCCAGTTTACGCCTATAAGAAGAACTTGACCAGCTTCCAGAAATATTTCTGAAGAGTGTGTAATTCTGGTCAAGTATGTATTGTAATTAGCGACAGACTCTGTCACACCCACATATTAATTTTTTGCTTTTTTTAAAGAACTGTTATTCTTCTTCGTCTCTTTATTTCTGTATTTATTTAAGATGACACTGAACTGCACAACATTGTACATGAGCAGATTTAAAAAATGCATAAGTGATAAACATTTCTCCACTCTACTTTGCATCATTGTCTGTTTAGCATCTTACAATTATGATTATTTCCATCACAGGAGGATGCAAAGTAAATTGATTAAAATAGAAGGTGCGGAGCTTTCCTGAGCCAGTAGGGTTGTAAGATGTCATAGTCTGTATTGGTGGCATCTGACCAAGACAGGAGCCTAGATGGGACTCCAGAGAGAACTTGCATCAGCCAGTTTTAGAGAAACCAGCTAACGTAACACACAAGTCTTAAAATGACTTGAAAGGACAACTGAGCACATAAAGAAAACACACTCAACAAAAAGAGACACTGGGCTGGGGTTTGTAGTCTGAAGCTTGAAGGCAGAGAAACTAACCACTGCACCACATTTTACTAAATTAAAAAAAAATTGAAGTTTTTAAACACTTAACCTTCATTTTTCTTTAAATCAGTCGATGTAATATTATATGTTTTTCCCAACTATGTAAATATAATTTTGAAGTTGTGGATTATATTTGCCACAATTTATTCCATGTCTAAAATGCTTGGATTATGCTGTCATATCCATGGAAAGATTGATGAAACCAGTTCAAGAAATGAGCATACCATAGATTTTTTCCCAGTCTATCATATGAAACAAAAAATTCCTTAGGCTGACTTTTTTTCTGCTCTCCAAGTGTTACTTTTGTTCTTCTTGCCTGTTGATTTGTTTCTAGCCTGGAAAGTACGTAGCCTGAGGAGGTAGTGTGTTAGTCTCTATTGTGGTGTGTGATTCATGTCAAAATATCTACAATGCCATTAGTGTCAAAGGACCTACACATGGCTAGTTGTCTAGGTTTGTGGGAATTTATTGTAATGCAAGAAGTTGATTAAATTCTGCCTTGTTAGCAAATGTTGAAATTCTTTAAGGGCTGCCAAGCACCAATAATTCTGCATTTTATTGCTGATGGGTGTTGAGAATTTCTTAGGAAGTTTAAAGCAGTGTGTGATTCTGCTTTTCTGCACTAGTGCTGATAGTTGAAACTGATTTCAGCTCTGTCCCTGCCATTGCACAACATGTCATGGTTTCTTTTGATTAAAACAGAAATGCACAACTGCCTTGACCTACAAATAAACAAAGCCGTGTAATTATTATTATTATAACTAATACTATAGCTGCACATGTTTCTATAAGTAGCAAGGTGGTCACGTTAAAGCATACTATAAATAATTATAATTCATTCATGTCTGAGAAGAGTAAAAGTGTTGAAATGTCCATGCTTATTTAGCTTTCTAATTGAATTACTTCTTTAAAATCGCAAATGTTTCCGGACATTGTATTAGCTTGCATCTTGAGTTTCATTTAGATTTCGAAACTAAAACTGAGGTTAGGTAATGAACACAAGCGTTTCTGCTCAGATGTTTTTCATATGATAGTTTTTTCTTTCTAAATTTGTGACCTTTTTCCCTATGAGGAAAGCTCACACTTGGGGTATTGTGTGTACATGAAATGCTTCTTTTAGTGAGGTAAAGTGTTGGGAAGTGATTTGCAGGCAAACCCAAGCCAGGAAAAAACATATTTACAAGTATTCCTAAACATTCTTCACGATGGGAATCCATTGTCTCTTTAGACCTCAGTTTCCTCCAAGAGGCTTTGTTGGTTAAAGAAGCCTTTCATTAGAGATCTTGCTTTACTCGTGTCTGATGTTTCAGGTTAGTTTTTATGTATGGTAAATTGATTTCCAGATTGTTGAATTTGATTAATATATATATATATATATATATATATATATATATATATATATATGCTGTATATATATATATATATATGCTGTATATACAGTGTATGTATATATATATATATATATATATATATACAGTATATGAGTGGTTATGTATAAAATGATTAACAGATCTCAGTCATTCTATGAAAAATCTAATTTTTCATTATATTTTTATATTTCTGTTTATTCATTTTAAAGGCTTTCATGTTGATTAAACATCACAATTTTTACTCTTTTATAATTTATTTTTAACAGAATTCAGATATGAGTAAAAGCTTATTTCAGTTTTATTTGGTCTGTGTATAATGTAGGCATGATAACTTACAGGATGTGACTAGCTGACCTTCAGCTGTTACTACAGACTCCACATGCCAAGAATAAAGGAACAAAATAGCTGGCAGAGAGATATTTTGTGGATATTTGCTCTAATTATTTCTGCATGCTTTTAGAATGTTTTTTCACTGCAACAATTGTTCTGTTATAATTATTTCTGCATGCTTTTAGAATGTTTTTTCACTGCAACAATTGTTCTGTTGGTCATGATTTTTCTATTACTTTTCCCTATTACAGAAAAGAGCAAAGGGCCAAGTCTTATTTGCCAAAATATGTGAGCATCTCAATCTTTTGGAGAAGGACTATTTTGGATTGACTTACAGAGACAATGCTGATCAGAAGGTATGCATCATTTAAGTAAATGTCAATATGTTTTTAAAAACAGACTTAGAGTGTTCTGTGGTTTACTTGGTAGTGAATCTATATATTGTCACGCTTGGGTCACAGATTTGCACAGAGACACAGGAGGTCGTAGAAACAAGAAGGATTTTTATTCAAACACTGCAAACACATGAGCTTAAACGTGCTCCATGACAAGTCAGAGATGACAGTTCCGCTAGGAGCAGAAAGAGATAAAAGCAAACAATCAATTCCCAAACTGACAGGCGCTGCGCAAGGCTTATAAGTCGGCGGAGTACCGGCGAGGCTTGTATTACGCGTTATAGTGCAAGGATAAGGAGCAATGTGAGGGTGGTAGTCAGTGTTTCAGGGTTTGTGGTTTTCCCAGGGGCGTCTGTATCTATTTGGGGTGCGATCAGCCCTCCAGCTTACAATATATAATTTACTAAGCAGCCAACCATGGCATGCAAGACAGAGACCATGGGATATGCATGACAGAGGCACGCCTGCCAACTCACAGAGCCCCACCCTCCAACTCTAAGACCATGAGATACGCACGACAGAGCCCCGCCTGCCAACTCTAACCCTCCTCCCGCGTCATGGGATACACACGACAGAGCCCCGCCTGCCATGTCTAACCCTCCTCCCGCGTCCACCCTCGCTCTCGAGGCATGCACACTGCCTGCTCATTTACCCGCACGCAACAGCTCACCAAACACAGCCTCAGTCGCTTACGTCTCTGCTACAGTCCACATGCACCTCTGAGCCACGTTGAATTTTCATTGTTCTTTTCGGTTTCGGCTGCTTTTCTATATACTAAGTCGACCATGGCATGCAAGACAGAGACCATGGGATAGAGATACACACAACAGAGCCCCGCTGGTCTAACCCTCCTCCCGCATCATGGGATACGCACGACAGAGCCCCGCCCGCCAAGTCTAACCCTCCTCCCGCGTCCAGCCTCGCAAACCATTTTACACGCTGCATACAGTGATTCCCATCTGCGACAAACATGCTTATTCTTAGATGGTCCTGCAGGAACAGGGAAAACCTTTGTCTACAAAGACCTGATTCACACCATACTAAGAGCATAGTGTTTTTGTTGGCTTGCCCGCCTGCCCGCCCGCCTGACTGTTACCAGCATTCACCGCAATGTACTGGAGTGTAAAACTGTCGCAGCTGCTACCTGACAAACTGTCCTTATTTCCTGGATTTCCCTGACCCCATCAGATTCAAATTTGCCTTTTACTTTTACATGCAGACAATTTCCTGTTAGATTGGCCTTTGCAATAACAATTAATAAGGCACAGGGCCAAACTTTCAAAAAGATGTACCTGTATCTGCCAAAACCAGTTTTCATTCACGGACAATTGTATGTTGCTCTCTCCAGAGTTCCATCTTTTCATTCACTCAAAGTCGTATCCTCAAACCCACCCCATTTGGACAACTGTGTCTTTCAGGAAGTGTTCACACATCAATACATAATTATGCAGCGTAGTAATCCATTATTCCATTAAGTATCTCATGCAGGGCCATTTAGAGTTAGAGCTTATTCAGGAAACCATGATTATAAGGCTTGAACTAGCCTTGTATAGAACATTGATTTATTGAATTATATACTTACACTTGGCTATTGTAGAGTCTAGAGGATGTCCATGTGAATATTGTTCAATTTTTTTTCTTCTTCTGAGAAATTGCCAATTGAATGAGTAAAAACCATAAGAATTGTGTTAATTCTATTTAAAGGTTTAATGATGCAACAACCCAGTACTTTGTAAATACACACTGAAATTCTTTTGAAAAAGTGGCTTAAGTGGTAAGCTTCCAAACTTTCCAAACAAAGTGTTTCAGTGCCAGTTGCAGGGGTAGAGAGTATTCTATTATTTATTGTTGACCAGTCCCTGACACTTGATGAATATGTAAGGTCAGTCAGCCGCTCGTGTTTCTTTCATTTAAGAAATCTCTCAAAACTAAGAAATGCTGTTTCAGAATCAGAATTGAAGATGCTTGTTCATTCTGTTATTTCCTCACGGCTTAGTTACTGTAATGCTGTTTTTAAAGGTTTGAGCAAGTCCTCTCTTTCACTTCTTCAGTTAATTCATAATGCAGCTGCCAGACTCCTAACTTGTGCTAGCCGGAGTTATCATATCACAACCCCAATTTGCACACACTGCACTGGCTCCCAGTGTTTTATAGAATTCATTTTAAAGTTTTGGTACTTACTTTCAGAGCTTTGCATGGACAAGCTCCTGAGTACCTAACCAGCCTGCTCCAATGCCATACAGCTTGTTGGACTCTGAGATCTGGGCAACAAGGCCTTCTTGTTGTCCCACGCACTCGGCTATAAACCTGTGGGAATCATGCCTTTCAGTCTGTGGCACCAAGACTATGGAATAGGCTGCCTTGTGGTCTGCGTGGAGTCGAGTCTGTTAATTCTTTTAAAAAACAACTAAAAACATTTATTTTTAAACAAGCTTTTAATCAGTGCTGAATAGTTCCGGTTTGTTTATTTATTGTTTTTATTGCTTTTGTTTATGTTTTGTTTTAACTGTTGCATTTGTACTGTATTTACTGTTCAGCGCTCTGTGACCTTTTGTCTATATAAATAAACTACTACTACTCAAGTGAATTTCAATATTATTAAAATAATTTTATCATGTTAAAAAATGCAACAATAATTAAATAAGGTGACACAGGAAAAGGTAAATAATTTCAGTTTACTCCAATAAAATTCAATTTGTATTTTTAAGCTCAGCATGCTGCACATGATTTAAATATTGCTAAAATCAAACACAAATATACAGTATATTAAAAAAAATCATAAAAAGCGATGAGAAATACTATGAGTGGTCACAAACATCATCATTACGAATGTCAAAATATAAAGTAATGTCTCATGTTGAAAAACAGTACAAACTGTACACAGTAATGTTGACAATCATTAAGTAAGGTTCAGCAAACAAAAGCTAAATAATTTGATTTGCCAATTACAAAATACATTTTTATGTATAAGTACAGCATGCTGCAGACTATTAAAAACAAAACACAAGAGATAACAAATTACAATGTTATGAAAACATAATAATAGGGTAATAATGTCTTGGCTTTGTACAGTTACAGAAAGACTGTGCCCACATCAACACATTTAACACACTGATGCTTGCAGTAGAGTTTGATTGAATTATAGTTATAGGCACTTGGTAAGTCTAAGGCCTTAGACAATAACATTAGCTGCATTTCAAATCTATTTTAGCTTTTCTGGCCACAACAAAGTGTTTTCATTAGTATTAATTCGATTTGTACATGAATGTGTTTCTTGTGTATTGTAACTGAACTGACATCCCCGGAACAGACATTACAAATGATGTAAATATGCACTGTCTAGTGGAAAAATGCTCTTGAAATGGTAGGACCATTTTCTTTTTAGTAAGAAATGATAAATTCATTACAATTCCCAGACTTAAACATTGAATATGTTCTTTGTATAGTAGGCATCCCCACTTATGTTTACTTGTTCCCTTGCCTAGGCCTGTTGGACTGAATAGTGTTGCTGGTAGTGAGGCAATATTTTTTACTTATCATTTGCTACCCTTTGTTTTTGACTGCCTGATCAATTTTCTTTCCCAGCTAATGAAATTAGCTCCTAACCCATAAATTGCTATAAAAATAATTGGTTATTCAGGGTCCTTGATTTGTAAACCCTTACTCCAGCCAGAGAAACCTGGTTATTAATCCCGGAGAAACCAGGTTAACACACGCAAGTAACCCAGTTATTTGGCCATGTAAACCTATAGTTAAGGATTTTACAGTCTACACATGTCTATTACACACTTTTCAGCAGGCACAGGCAGAAGAGTCCAGAAGATAAACTGTGGCAAATTACTCAGGCTAAGGCGAACGTATTATTCGTTCTCCTGTTTGAAATAATCTAGCTCAATATTTCAGAAATTGCTACGTTTTAGTTGATGAGCTAAACGTATAGTGCTAAGCTCAGCAACAAAATCTCAGGAGAATTGTTGGGTAATGGGTTAAAAGTACATGTGTTACATGGTCTGATTACTAAAGTAACAAGTAACCTATCATAATAATCATTTTACTGAATGAAAAATAAAAATACCTAGGTTGTTTTTATCCCAGCTGCATTGGCTATAAGGCAAGAAGTAAATGTAGTGGTATGCCAGTTGTACAGCCAAGCAGAAAAGAGTGTGCTGCGTGCAATCCAGTAATAGAAGCATATTATTAAAATGACAGTCTGGTTTTAACCCAGCTGTTTGCTATAGATATGTTCAAAGAGTGTGATTGGGTGTTGCAGCAGCTAGTGTTCATATCACTTTTGTAGCTGAGTTTGAGGATGTAATTAGTGTATGGATGTTATTTACTTAACAGAGCATGAAGGACTAAACATATTTATAAAAATACAAGAAAATGACCACCAGCTTCATGCTTGCTAATGATAACGTTTAACTCTTTTTTGAGCAGTTTAATAAAATTGGAAGTTTTTTCCACAGGAACACCCTAGAAGTGTACTTGTGCATGTAAACTGTGATTTTTAAGAAGCCATGTTTTGCCTTAACCCAGGGGTCCTCAATCCCAGTCCTGGAGAGCCGCAGTGGCTGCAGGTTTTTGTTCTGACCTGGTTGCTTAATTAGAAAGCAATTCTTGCCAATAAAGCACTAACAAGCTATGAAATTAAATTAACTCTGCTATGTCAGGTCATTCTCATATCCTAGATTTTCTTTCCCTTTCTATCATGCAAATGATTTGAAGGCTAAAATGGACGAGTAATTCTCAGTCCTTCACTTTTTTCTCTTCATTTTTCTTCCAAGTATTTAATTAAACCCAATAGTGCAGATAAATACACACAGGTGCAAATGTAAATAAGCTAAATGGAGAAATGCTGCTCTCTCTTGTCATTTGCATGTTATTGATAATAAGGAGCAATTAAAATAGCTGTTTAAGACAATGTTAAGCAATAAGGGCTCAAAATCACTAAAGTGAAGCAGAAGTGTTACTTTAGCAATAAGTGCTTTTTATTAAGCAACTGGGTTGGAGCAAAAACCTGCAGCCACTGCGGCTCTCCAGGAACGTGATTGAGGACCCCTGCCTTAACCAGTTGTGGTAGCAATCAAACATATTAATTAAAGAAAGAAATATATTCTGCTTAATAAAACCTTTTCGAGTCACTAATCTGCCCAGAGAAAGTTTGTCCATCAGTTTCATTTTACGCTTGCAACATCAGGCTGAAGAGGGTACATCTATCACAGCAGTGTGTTACAGCATGGTCAAAATGATCAGAGAAATAAGGACATAGATCTATTTTATAACACATAAATTTGAGTAACTATGCTGAATTAATTCTTACATATCATACTTTGATTGGTTAAAAGACATGAAGTGCTTTAGCATTGAGCACAACCAGTCTAAAATAAAACTCTTAATATCTCTTGAGATTCAGCTCTTATCCTTTTGTGAAAACTGCACACATGTCAAGTAGCAAGTCTTACTAGGTGCATGAAAGAACATTACATTAGCCAATTATTTGAACCATCCTGTTTGTTTAGTTGACCACTTCATGACATTTTAAAACAAATGCTTGTATATTTCAATGTGCACTGCAAATCAAAATATTAAATTATGGTTACCTCTTAACTATTCTCTCACATGAGTCATTCACCTTATCACGGTATTGTTGTATATATATATATATATATATATATATATATATATATATATATATATATATATATATATCATGTTGACTCATATAGGGGTTAAGTGCTATTGTAACATTCATGGAGCTTTCAGAATTCTTTTTTGTTTCTGTTTTTCCTCTGACAAGTTTTAAAAAGCCTGATTGTACACACATCTGGGCACGGGTCCTCTGTGAAACTTTTACTACCTTGGTTGGTGCCTCCTCAAAACTGAATGCCACAAATCTTTAACCCTCAGAGCCAACCACATCAAATTTTATTTTTGCATCATTCCTATTCATTATTGATCAAAGACTTCTCTATGTAAAGCAGATGCTTTGCTCAGCTATTGGGTGTGAAAGGCAAATTCTAGGCACTCTTGAGTTAGTATAAAATGCAGAATGTGACATAGTGACATTGGCACAATAAATGTTAATAAATAACTTCAAAGACGTCAGGAAAATGACCTAGTAAACACCTTTTTACATTACTCTACAGATGACTATGACAAGTCATGACACATCAGTAACTGTGATTAGTACTTGCTTCTTATTTGGAAAGGGGACCAGGCAATATGATAAAATCCATCCATCCATTTTCTAACCCGCTGAATCCGAATTCAGGGTCACGGGGGTCTGCTGGAGCCAATCCCAGCCGACACAGGGCACAAGGCAGGAACCAATCCTGGGCAGGGTGCCAACCCACCGCAGGACACACACAAACACACCCACACACCAATCACACACTAGGGCCAATTTAGAATCGCCAATCCACCTAACCTGCATGCCTTTGGATTGTGGGAGGAAACCGGAGCGCCCGGAGGAAACCCACGCAGACACGGGAGAACATGCAAACTCCACGCAGGGAGGACCCGGGAAGCGAACCCGGGTCTCCTAACTGCGAGGCAGCAGCGCTACCATTGCGCCACCGTGCCGCCCAATATGATAAAATGCATCAGTTAAATGCGGAAGAGGCTTATAGTTATGTGTGGACATGTGATAGTGGTAGCTCCAATTCTGCTGTAGGTGGTGTTTCCTTGCAGAGATTTCTGAAGTAGTAGAATGATGACTGTAGAGTGAAAAACTATTGAGATAAACCAGCAGAACTCTCTCACAATCACTTCATATTGTGCTTCTTAAATACAACACTATAGTCTACTAATGAATTCATCATTCCACATTCTTCTTTCTGTATGAGGTTTTCTATGACAGTTATGATTTTGTACACTTTTTAATTTGCTTTCTGCTTTGCACATTTTCTTTGATTTTTCTTCCCCATAGAGATTTGTCAATTTAAAATCAATGTAATAAAGTTGTAATTATTTGAAGCTGTGACACACTGCCAACTTACTTTTTCAAATGGTGCTGAAAAGTTTGTTAGATATTGTGTACCGTTGCTAGCATGAGACAAGCGGAAGTCATGGCATGTGACATCACCATTGTGACAATATAAAGGTCATTGCCGCACACTTCCTGGATGGTTAACAAACAAAAAGACTTGTTTGTAGTGATGGCGTGTGTTTTTTAACTTACAGCTTAGAATGTGTTTGCATGTTTTTTTCAACTTCATTTTGGAATTGCATTTTAGGCTTTGTTACCTTTGCTAGTTTTGACCTAACAACCCCTGCTTGCTATTTTGAACTTGATTTTTGTTTTTTGAATGTCAGTCTCTCAATATGGGTTAGATTACTTCCTCTGCCTTTTCCACCCCAGCAGAACAGGAATTGTAGCTGAATGGGAAGAATAAAACTGCTAGCCAGACTGTTTACTACTAGAATCACTAGACTAACCACCTAGCAGTTACTCAGTACTCAGTCAGTGTTCTAGAATGACACATAGAATAATAAAGCATTGAATGATGTTAGGCTTCTGCCAATAGACCATACAGAACAGCCAAAATAGAAATTGTTACCCCATCAGGTACTGGTACTCCATCAGGTAAAGGGGATGAGACAGAGTATAGGAGTCAGGTGGAAAACTTTGTTTCCTGGTACAGAAAGAATTATCTGCATCTTAACATCAACAAAACCATGGAACTGGTTATTGACCTTTACCACTCAAAGAGCCTCTATGTCTGGTCACTATTCAGGGAATGAGTGTAGAAGTGTTACACTTTTACAAATATTTGGGGGGACCACATCAATGATAGGTTGGACTGGTCTGGTAACACAAAAGAACTGTATAAAAAAGGGCAGAGCAGGATCTTTTTTTCTCAGGAGACTGCATTCCTTGAATGTGGGTAGTGACATCCTTCACATCTTCTATAACTCTATGATGGTCAGTGTAGTTTTATATGATGTGGTGTGCTGGGCTGGTTACGTCACTTCAAGAGAAGTCCACTGAATCAACAAGCTAATTTAAAGGGCAAGCTCAGTTATTGGAGACAGTCTGGATATCCTTGAGGTAGTAACAAAGGAGATAATTTTAAAAAGTGCCTTTATGAACAATGCTACACATCCTCTTTCTGTTAAGTTTGAAGATTTCTTTCTTTTTGATTTTTTTTTTTTTTACTCTTAGCCATTCTTGTTTAATTTTCTTACTTTTTAGCCATTCTGATGTGTGTTCAGACCATGGTCTGTCTGTCTATCTATCTATCTATCTATCTATCTATCTATCTATCTATCTATCTATCTATCTATCTATCTATCTATCTATCAATCTATTCATTGTGGACGCTAGTGGTCACTGTTGCCCCTTAAACTCAACAGACAGACACGCAGGACAGAAGGTAAAAGCACCAAGAAGATATTTTAATTCTTTTTTCTTCTTAAACAGTGCCCTCCAAGCACCACAGCCACAATAACAATTAAATAGCACCACAATAATCTCAGTATTCTCTTTGTCTTTCTCCTCCACACCTCCCAGCAAGCTTTGTCCACCTCCACCCGACTCTGGCAGTCCTGCTGGGTTTTTAACAGTCCTTTATATAGTCCTTGACCCAAAAGTGCTTCTGCTCTTGCATCTATGTGACCTGCCAGCTTTTCTGGGTCAGACGAAGAATTTAAGTTTTTGATCAGCCCAGAAGTACTTCAGGGTTTCCGTCCTAATGATCCACTAGTACTTCCAGGCTAGGTGAGAAGTTTGTTTCCCACAGCGTCCCCTGGCGGCACCAACAGTACCCAGCAGGGCTGTGTTGCCAAACTCCATGTCCCATAGTGCCCTGTGGGAATCTGGGGCACCACTGCAGTCCAGGGAAGCTGCCATCTACCGTCTTGCGGGAGACATTGTCCTAAAAAGGCTGCCTTCTCCCATCCTTTCATCTCAGGGGTATCCTGGCCAGGTTGAGCTGCCAGCCATCTCTTACATCTATCTATCTATCTATCTATCTAGACACCCATTAGCATTTAACTATTTCATTTCTTGCTGATAGCAGCAGAGCATGACTTTTAGTGGCTGTATACTGTATTAGTTATTTTTCTGCTACATAAAAATCAATTGTTTTTGTTGGAAGTAACTAAACCAACACTCTAATGAAGTGGCTGTGCTGTATACAAGTGTGGAACACACCCAGAGAGAAAATACTTTACATTCTTGTAAAAGGCCACCCAGAAATATAAGATTTCAGCAGCATACATTACTTTGATTTAAAATAATAAGAACCAAATATGAAAATACTTCCATACAATTTAATTTTATTTAGATTCCGTTAGTTATATACAATATGACCACTTAAATAGAAGGGAAATGAAAATGTAGTCACAGATAGGAGACTGTGGAAGTCAACAATAAAATAACTGTTTTATTGGGAAAAAAAGAAAGACATGAAAAAATATAAACCTAAAATAATCAATGAAATTCACGTTATGTTAAACAATGATTATCAAAAGAAAATAAGTAGTTAATGTACAAATTTCAGATTCAGAATCACTTTTATTCACCATTAATGTACAGGAATTTGACTTGGCAGATTTGGAGCTTCTTATAATATAACACAATGTTATGCTACTTATGTTATTTGTATGTAACTTTACAAAAAAGAAAACTATACACAATACTGCAGAATAGTACCATTATAAAGGAGATGTGCAAATGATAATGTGAAAGTGAAACTGTGAGTGTGTAAGTACATGCGCACACATACTGTACATGCACATATATTATACACACACACCTTCATACAGTATATAACAGAACACATGAATATGCAAAGAAGACTAAGTTAAGGCTAAGTTACTGGTTTGAGAGGGCTATGGCTGTGGGAAAGAAACTGTTCAGGTGTTAGTTCTAGTTGGCCTGAAGAATTTACTAGAGAGCAGTTTTGGAAGCAAGTGATGAGCTAGGTGGGATGAGTCCATGGTGATTTTTTGACATGGTTAGTGACACAAGATGTATACAGCACACCCAACTATTTTCTCAGCAGACCTCGCAACATGCTGCAGTTTATTTTTGGAGTGTGCTGTTGCTGAACCAAACCAGACAACAACAGAAAATGTGAGAATAACAGAATGGCTTTGTAAAATTGTACTAGGATTGGTTGAGAAATTTTTAATTTATTTAGTTGGCATAAAAAGTACAACCACTGCTGAGAGTTCTTAGTGATGGAACTGGCATTAATGTCCCAGCTGAGAGTGAATGTGACAGTTGAGCTTTTTTATTATTATTGTTTCTTATTTGGCTGACATCTTTAGGCTACGTTACAGATATTTATAGGTATTTTCTTAGTTAAGAGCAGAGATTCTTTAAATAACTAGTTTAGAGTAACACAGTGAGACATAGGTGGGAAGTGAACTAGCAACCTTGTGGTGTAGTGATTTAAAGGCTCCCTTCTACCAGTGGTGCTTCCTGGTGAAAGGATGAGGGGTCATGCAGGAGAAAGATAGAGAGATAGACATAATTAAATGGGAGTGGTTTTGGTCTTGTGTTGATTGTTCACTGATGTACTCTGGTTTAATAATAAACTTATTTTTGTGCATTTTGATTTTCAATGCATTATTCGGGCTTTGCAAAGTCAATATGAGAGTAGCTCCTCTCTTTGTAGTCAAAATTGAGGTACTCTGTCGATGGAGTTCTCTTCCAAACTTTGTTTAAAAAAATCCTTCTTTTAAAAGCCCTTTGAACAATTATCTTTTATTAAACAAGCCTTTGAACAGAGATTTAAAGAATATGATTTTTGTATGATCCACCCTGTAATATGTGCTGAATGAATGCATAAAGTATAAGATTAATGTGAGCTCCTGCTTTACTTGTTTACTTAATTCTGCCATTCTCTCCTTTCCCTTGTTTTGCTTTGTTTCATGCAGCTGAATACTCAGTTGTACATGTGGGTGTGGATTGTATATGCCATTTTGGAGTGCAGCATTTAGTTTGGTTCCAAGCTGAGTTCTAGTGAAATTAAATAAAATTAGATCATCTATCATTGGCAGGTTCCTGTAATGATTTAGAGTTAAGAATATTACAGATGTAATTTTTGTACCTATTTGGAATTTATAGCTCTTTTATTTGTGATGAATTTTTATTGTTTTGTCTATTTTCATTTCACATTTTTGTTGTTGTGATCACAGCCATTTTAAGTATGTTTTGCTGCTCTGGCCATTACATCTATACTAATAAAAGGCAAAGCCCTCACTAACTGACTCATCACTAATTCTCCAACTTCCTGTGTAGGTAGAAGGCTCAAATTTGGCAGGCTTATTCATTACATCTTACTTACAAAAGTTAAGCAGGTTTCATTTCGAAATTCTACACGTAACGGTCATAACGGTCGACAACTTCCGCCATGTTGAACTTTCTTATTTATGGCCCCATCTTCACGAAATTTGATAGGCGGCTTCCCTGTGCTAACCAAAACCGATGTAAGTACTTATTTCGGTGGTATGATGCCACTGTCGGCCGCCATATAGAATTTTCCAAACGTTACTAATTTTTCAACTTCCCGTGTAGGTAGAAGGCTGGAATTTGGCAGGCTTATTCATTACATCTTACTTACAAAAGTTAAGCAGGTTTCATTTCGAAATTCTACACGTAACGGTCATAACGGTCGACAACGTCTGCCATGTTGAACTTTCTTATTTATGGCCCCATCTTCACGAAATTTGGTAGGCGGCTTCCCTGCGCTAACCAAAATCGATATATGTACTTATTTCTGTGGTATGACGCCACTGTCGGCCGCCATATTGAATTTTCCAAACGTCACTAATTCTCCAACTTCCCGTATAGGTAGAAGGCTGAAATTTGATACTTATTTCGGTGGTATGATGCCACTATCGGCCGCCATATTGAACTTTTCAACGGTCTTTTTTACTTATGGGCCCATCTTCAAGAAATTTGATACGCGGGTTCCCAACGCGAACTGAATCGTACGTACGTACATATATACGTCCATAGCCTGCAGCTCGGTCACCGTGTGAGGCGGTGTTGGGTCCCCCATCCAAACGTCTCCCATGTTGTTTGCTGCCTGCCTATATAAGGCCATCCGTCGCTCCAGTCTCTAAATTCCCTTCCTTGCTTCGCCACGGGATTCACGTCTCCCTGCTGATAACTACAACCTTTTTATTTAATCCACGGCTTCTCCGCTTTTTTATTGTTCATTTATTACGATTATAGTTATTGTGTAGGTATTTTAGACTTACTTTACATTGTTCAGGTACCCATTTCCTTTATCATTCCAACCGTACCCGTATTAACATGTCTATCGAGGTAATCACCATCGATCAAAGAACTGTCACTTACTGAGTGGTTTCCATGCCCGGAGATGGCACCCACCTTTTCCATTCTCTTTGTTACATATTGCTCGGCCATATCAGGCTCACTCTCGATATCCGGAGGAACATTGTGTCTTATGTATTGAATGACTGGGACAGGTTCAAGGTGTGGACTAATGACGGTACAGGAGATAATTATACTACACAGGAGCACTATAAGAATGAAATGCTTAAGCCCTTCACCTATGCATCTACATGTGAGTTGATGGCTGCCTCTGAATTGTTCAGTTGTCGCTTTCAAGTGTACCGAAATGGCCAAATATTTTACACCTTTGGACAACCGCCAATGCCTCTTAAACATCTTAGATTGACAGGTGACGATTTCAGTAGTGGACACTTTGATGTTTATGAATGTTTAAACTCTCAAAAGCTGGATGTGAAGTTATCGATGAAACTGGTTGTATACTTGCTGCGCTTGACAGATACTGAATGTCTCTTCAACACAAGTCCTACAAATGCTGTCGTAATTGAAACAAACCATGAAACTCATACCGATTATGACAGCAGCAATCCAAGCTGTGAGATTTGAAACAAGATTACTGTTCACATGGCCAACTGTACATTGCATGCTTAAGAGTAAGCTCAGCGCACAGCTTGGTCATATTACAACCGGAGGGCCGAACACACAATGTGGTATACATATCCTTAACAAATAATTATTGGTATATTTTCCCTCAGTTTAAAAAGATTTAAATTTCTTCTTAATAAAACTTTTAAGGCAGTACTTTGCCGCTGAGAAGCGCGGGTATTTTGCTAGTTTATAATAAAAGGCAGCACTATGAGATTTCATTAAATAATCAGTATAAAGAGGGTTGTGCACTACTCTTAGATTTTGGATTCAGTTAGCATACATTTTCTGCAGTGCTAACTAGTATAAAAACCACTTTAGGGAGATTAAAAGTTTGAATGCTTTTGACTTCAAGTTTTAATTTTTGTATCACATTTTGGTATTCTTATTTGTTTGTTCTTTCTGGCTTTAAATCTTTTACATTTTTTTTTATTTCTTCTTTATTTCGCCTTATACAATTTCTTGTATTAGGAATTTGTTCGTTTTCGCATACCCCTTGGGGTCAGAGCGTAGGGTCAGACATTGTACAGTAGCCCTGGAGTAATTGAAGGTTAAGGGCCCAGCAGAGTAGGATCTTTTTTGGCAGTGACGGGGATTCAATCCGGCAACCTTCGGGATGCAAGTGCAGATCCTTAGCCTCAGAGCCACCACAGCTTTTACCACAGGTATTGCCCTTTTAAGTCTCCTGATCTCATTTTCATTTTTTTTTCTTTTTTTCATCGACTGCCATTCTAACTGAGGCAATATAGCTTCTACATAACATAACTTAGTCCATTGTGACAGTGTACATCAGTTCTTGTTTTAAGACTATCCAAACAAACAGATCACAAGATCCATAAAGTAGTGAAGGTAGAAGGCTGCAGGCATATTACCAACTCCAGCATTAGAAATGAGGTGACTGAAGTACTTGAAAATACGGTGTGCATGCCCAACACCAAGATATACTTTAAGTCATTCTGAAATTTTCACTGGGAATAATGCTATTTTTATTTCAAGTTTCCATTTAACAGAATATTTTTCAAATACTGGCCATACTGCATGTCTGCCAATTTTAAACTATGCACTAGAGCTATAATCTGTAATGAAATAGTATTTATTATAATTACACAACAAAGACAGGAAGCCATATTTGTCTTTTAATAATGAACAGCAAGCAAATAGGATACTTTAATACATTTTCCCAAAATATTAGCTGAATTTGGGTAGCCCATTAGCCTGTTCACTGTTTCTGTTGAGTTTGCACATTGTCTTGCTTTCATATGAATTTTCTCTGTGCATATTGAGTTCCTATCTTATCATACAACCCAAATGATTTTTATTTTTTCAACCTAGAAATGAATTTGCAGGAACAGTTTATGGGAAATAGTACCAGGTCTATTACTGACCATCTTTATCTTGTTAGAGTAGATGCCATCAAGGAGCAGTGTGCCATACATTTATATTAAAAAGAAGAACTTTTGTGTGTTATCAGCAACTAGAGTGCTGTTGCAGCCTATAGTACTGCTGGGAGGGGTATCCACATTATGGATAGATACCCACTAGATGGAAGTGCCCCCAGAATCGTATTGAGTGTCTATTGTCACCAATTTAAAGAAAAGGTTAGGCTGATAGGTCAAGGGCCAGGATAGTTCCCACACATCTTTTAGGTGGTAGCATTTAGCACCTCTGTGGGACAGATACAGCCAATACAGCCCATGACTTTTTTTTTTTTAATTTTCTTAAATGGTTAGCGTTAGACAAATTTAGGGATTCTAACCCTTTAATTGTGTATGGGGCTTGGGGATGCAGGTAAACCTGAGGCTGTAAAACAGAGGTATGGACCCCTAAACTACAGGACTTTTGGGGGGGAAGGTGGGCAGTAGAGTGGTCTTAGGGATTGCCCCAGACACAGACTGCAGAGGTTGACTTATATCCTACTTTGGGAGCAGACCATTTCAGGTTGGTGCTGTTCATTGAATTATACAGGGACCTAAAATGGTAAGAATGTTCTATAGCCAGATCTGGAAGTGACATTTTTGGAGGTGAATGAAAGAGCTGTTCTGGCTCTTTTCGTGGTCTTTTACTATAGAACTTTGTGTTTCCCTATTGTTTATACATTCCTTTTGTATATGTTGTATTTTTAAAAACTTTGTATTGGTATTTTTGTTTGAGATACTGTACGCTTGACACACAGAGGGTGCTTCCCCATCACAGCGGATGGATAATTGAGTGAATGTGTAGATATAAAAAGAAGTAACAGTTCATATCAGAATTTTTGAAATCATAGCTGACATTGAGTTTGATTAAAAGGCAGAAAAAGTACAGTTCTGTATATAAATTTAACCAACTGATGTCTGCCCTACTTCCTTTCATAATACAGTTTCCTCATTTGTTCCCCATTCACAACATGAAAGGAATTTATCCCCCAGATAAATGAGTCTCTGAAGGTGAATGTTGGAGCCAAAGGATAATTCATTATACAGAGGCAAAGCGTTTCATTGACCTGACTGCATTATATACTATGTCAAGCTTCCTTTTGGATTAGAGCTTCAGGAATTTAATTAATCCCGGCCCAAATTGAAATTATTAAAGAGAAAATGAGCTTGCATCACATGCATGGAATATTTTTCAATTTCAGTTATTATTGTTATATACTGTATTGTATATGTGTAGATACGCATTCATTTTTTCTTATCAGTTTCATAGCCACAGAGAGCGAGTACTTTTTCTGAGAGCAGATTGTTTTGCGTAGCACTTAAGAGGCGGGCATTCAAGTGTGCCACTCAGCTACAGAGACAATAGTCCAAACCTGTACAAAGTAGGTCAGCAGCAATTTTAACAAATAATGAACACATTTCTTGACGTCTTTTCTATTTATACTTATTTTGATGAATTTCCATAAAGTTGTCCTTCATTCACAGTGTCTAATTTTGTGTGTAGTGTTTGGTTTTTTTATGGTTTCTCGCTTACTGTTTGTCTTTTATTTGGACTTAATGTAAATCTTTATGGAACATTCTGAGCTTGTACGAATGTGTGTATTACATATGAACGTGGGGTCTTGAGGACTTTTTGTGAATGATTGTGTTTTCCCCTCCGTGACTTTGTGCATTTATAGCACCCCAACAAAGTAAGTAGATTCCCTCAGTCCTAATCTTAGGCACAGGGTCTCTTTCTTTTGTAGGCTGTCAATTTTCTAATCTGTAACATTCCAGAGCCTTATATACTATTTAATATTAGTAGGAAGAGGAAAAGATTAATACTCTGCTTTTATGCAGCTGTTCCACTTTGCTTCTAAAGTTCTGCTACACTTGCCTCATTACTTAATGAAATGATTTTGCTAATCATTTAAATTACGTCTATAATGTTATTTCCTAGATGACTGTTTTAACTGTCCTTATAAATATAATAGTGAAACAGCAATCATTTTTCCAGAAAGAATTTTGTTTTCTTTGGAATATCTTTTCCAAGTGCAGGGTAATGTATTTAATTACAGTTTATTTTGTCAAACAATTATGAAAAAGTATTTGCTCTGTTACGGATAATAACACACAGTGGTGATCGAAGGTAGTCTGCTTATTAGTATTATGACTTGGAATTTTACTTTCTTGCTAAAGGCATCAAGGTTAACTCTTCAATTAAATATAGGGTTAGGGTTATACAGCTGTCAAAGACAAGCATTTAGGTAATTGTCTCAGTCTGGTCAAGTGTGTGTGCGTGCATGTGCACATGCCTGTGTGTGTGTTTAAGTGACCAGCGATTATTCCTGCTGGCACAATAGATTCTCATTCTTACAACCCTATAATGTACAAAATTGCTGTGAAAATTAATTGGCAAACAGAAATTAAAAAAAACAAAAATAAAAAATATATATATATATATACAAGTTTAATTTCCTGCACTAAATGAATGATTGTAATTTTTGATTTTGTGATGCTGTGGTGTTCAAACAGTTCAAACTCAAACTTTCAAGCTATATATATTTTATGTTTTATTATAGTAATTTTACAAAAAGAAAATATTTTACTTCAGATCATTCTAAAAAAAGAAACAAGTGCAACAGTCAGTTTTTTCAACACCATTCTGGGATCTGGTAAAACTTACTCAGGCTTTTCTTCTCAAACTTCAACCCATCAGACACTTTTGCTTTTGCTGCTCCTCACATGATGCTCTAAGTAAGCCTCTTAAGTTGAAATTATACAGTAACTGTAGCTGGACCGAAGACGTCCTTAATACACCAAAATAAAGGACAGTTTTGGGAGTTGTATTGCATCTTTAAAATTTTTCCATTTTCCATTCCGATAATTTTTTGCCTCCTTTGCGTTTTTCTTTTGTTCAGCTTTAGTGAGGTTGTGCACTGGCTCAGAAGTGGATATAAATTGTTATTCTGTTTTATATTTCTTACAATTTAAAATACATAACATTAATAATTTTAATGTATTTGATACATTCAGAAATTATGTGGGAAATACACCCCTTTTAGTAGCAAGCAACCCCTTCTAGCAACATCTTTTCAGACCGTGATTATGTACTGTACTTATTTGTAGGCAGTTCCTATACCACAGAATGGTCCTTTATTTTTTCAGTGTTGCATTTTTTATTGCTCACAATCATTGTTTGAGCTATGCACAATAAAATATGTTGTTGCTTCAGTTTCTTACTGTTTAATCCAATTTGGAGCTTAAAGGAGTCAAGACTTGTGACAAGGTACAGAAAATCAGGAGACACTTAGATTCCACAATATGCATGCACTCTACTATGTATCCATCAGTCATTTTTAAAGCACACTTTTACACTGGGGAATCATGGGGAATCTAACTACTATTGGTTGAGAATCTGCTCTATAATTACTGCAGGTTCAAGCATAACTAAAATACTGTATACCCACTGTAGTAGCAACGTATTTGCACAGTGTTGAGTATTGTGACATTTCATTTTCTGGAGAGTTCAGATCTTACTGTAGTTGAGGAATACAGTATATAGTCATTGCTTACATCAATCTCTATGACTTTTTTCAAGGGTTTTGCTCCAGCATCCCAAAGACAAGTGTTACATAATTACCTAATCTAAATTGACTCTGTATGAATGAATATGAAAGTTTGGATGACTGTGCCCAGCAGCTGGTTGGTGCTCTGTGCCTGGTTGGTCATTCATGCTTTCTGTCTGACATTGTCAGGATAAGCTCCAGCTCCATTCAGCTCATAAAATAAGTTCCAGCTCAATATTCAGAATATAAATGAATGAAATCCCAGTGAGAATGAGGACAAGAGTAAGAAATGCCTGCTGTCATTATCGTTGATTTCCTTATAATGATGCATTATACAAATTATATACAGATTATTTTCTTGAGAGCCCTTTATGCTTTAAATGTAACATGTCAAATATTCAAAATTTTCTTTCTTTTTTTATTCAGAACTGGCTGGATCCTGCAAAAGAAATCAAGAGACAGATTCGAAGTGAGTAAAAATACTTTTTATTGCTTTGTTGCTATACTTATTCTGCAATCACATGTAGCTGTTTTAGAGGTGTGTCTCGAGAATTTTTAATCTTATGGAAAGATTAAGTAAAGTGAATACCGTATTGCCATAATAACATCAGAAGTAATGTTTTGTAAAGCATTAGAAATAAAAATAGATACAAACAGAATGCAAGGACAGTAGTAACAATGTTTTTCAACAATCTACAAACAGCCGACCTAACAAAAAACACATTAGACATACAGTATATAAAGAAAAGACTTGTGTGTGTGTGTTTATGGAGCAGTCTGCTCTGCTTACACACAGTCACAACCACTAAATGCTGCATGCATGCACTTCTGCATTTTTTCGGTGCTTGCCTGAACCTAAGTTCTCACTATGAAAGACGTGTGTGTGTGTGCCTGGAGCAGTCTTCTCTGTTCATGCTGAACCACAGCCATGGGAGTTGATGTGAATACCACGGAAGATGTAGAAGCTTATACAAGTGTAACTTGCACATGGTGAGATGGCACATGCATGCACTTTTACATTTTTTCAATGCTTCCATGCACCACACTTCTCCTTCAATCCAAGCAACTCAGCTTTGTGGTACATGCACATTGTACATTCACACAATGAGCTACCATACGTTTGCCTGAGACAGGTTCCAGCCTATCCCGCTCAATTTGTGCCATAGCTGCACTCGACTACACGTTCATCTCAGATAGATACAACCTGTCCTGGCCCACTTAGATGACTCCTCTGCAAGTTCAGCAATATAGTAAAACTGCTAGGGAGCCTTCGGGTTGTTTTTTGGCCTGAAGACCACATGCCGCTAGTTTGGACATACAGTATTTGTCAAATCACTGTGGAAAACTCTAATGCCAAGATGTCAATGAATGCATCTAATATAGTGGTTCTAGTGTGGGGTGATAAAACAATTTCAACTTTTAATATCAGGGGGAAAAAAAACTTGACGATAACAATAATAAATGTAGGCTATAAAAAATTATCAAACTCGTTTTACCCATATTAAGTTTTAAAATGCAATGAGTTGAAATGGACAATGCCTATGGCCTATCACGCTGCAGTAGGCTTGTCAAATTGGCACCACAACAGCTAATCACAATGCACTTTGCACATTTCCCTGTCCCCATGAAGAAGCAATGTTGTATATATTAGCAATGTGATCAGATGTTTGGGAAATACTCAGCAAAACAAGGTCGTCCCGGTAAATGAAGCTGAAGAGGAAACTGTGCTAACTGCTCTGGGAGAGAAGACCAAAGAAGGTACATGTCATCAAAAGTGTAGAAATGTTTACACATTGAATGCATTAGCTAGTCAGACTCACTTGAATTTGTAGGTAGTCATGGTGACACATAGTATTTTAAATTGCTACACTTCCATGGTGCAGTCTTTTTCTGTATGCACCCCTCGATCTGTCTTTGCTGGTCCAGCTTAACTGGAGCTTCCTTCCTTTTTCCTTGGTCATCATATGAAGGACCTTTCAACTCAGAATGAAATATTATCTGTAGCTAAATTAGTGAGGCAACAGTTTACTGTTATGAAAATAGGGTAAGGAAACCATCAGGTAAACTGATTTGTGTCTTCTAAATAAAATGGAATTATTTATTTAAGTACATTCTTGTTTAGTGTTATATGTGGTAGTGTTGTATACTTAGTGGGAAAGCAAGTGTCAGGGATGCCAGGGGCCATGACCCGGCCGGGACGCCATGAGGGACCGGATGTGGGTCTGTGCCCACCCTGGATCACGTGGGGGTCGCCTTCCTGGTTGCTTTGGGGGCCACGGGTACAGGGCATGGAAGCTCCACCCTGTAGGGGCCCGTGGTCACCGCCAGGAGGCACCCCAATGCCTTGGGGACCTGTTACTCCAGCACTTCCGCCACACCAGGCAGTGCTGGGGGGAAGAATTAGGACGGCGCCCGGAGAGCTGTCAGGAGGACAGCCGGCACTTCCGCCACGCTGGGGCATGGCTAGAAGAGGAATGCCGGGAACACCTGGGGCTCATCCGGGGACTGTATAAAAGGGGCCGTCTCCCTTCATTCGAGGCTGGAGTCGGGAGGCGGAAGGACAAAGCTCAGGAGAGCTGTGGAGGCGGCCCAAAGAGAAAGGCATTGTGGCCAAGACTGTGATTGGGGTATTTGTGCACATGACTGAGGTCTGAGTGACCAATGGACTGGGGTCTTTGTGACCATATCATTTGTATATAGTGTAAATAAACGTGTGGTGGTGTTTTAACAACATGTCCGCCTGTCTGTGTCCGGGCCGGGTTCACACAAGTAAGAAATTCACTGAACTTTGTATAAGTGACAATATCACTGCTATTTTATAACCCAGAAATCAGTCAAGCCTTACAATGTAAACTAATGTAATGAAAACGGCAAGATTGTTAAGAGTAAAGCCATAACTAAAATCAGAAAATTAGATTCCAAAGTTACTATCAGAAGTTAATGCAGAAGTTTAGAAACCTCTGCAAGACATGGATAAGGGATGGTAAAAAGAAAGCACAAACACTGTAGTGATGATATCTGTAAGCCTTCATTAATTTTGCCTTTTTTGCCTGAATATCATACATGTGTTCCTTGGTGTTATGTTTTCTTACTGACAAAGCTGACTATGACAGCTTGAAATGTTGAAATGTTTTTCAGTAAACTTTACATCTCCTACTTCTGTTCCGTCTTTGATTTTCTCAGTCTCGTCTGTCATCATCATCAATTCTCATTATCTAAACTGATTTTTATGCTTAAGGTTAAAATAGCTAATAGCTTGAGCTAGGCAGACCAGACTCTCCATCTCCAACAACACTCTTTATCTCTAGCTATGGGACTGGAATTCCCAGTTGCTTCCAGAGTTTTGGAGCTGTGTACTTTTGCTCTAAGATAATGAAATTCTCCATTTTAGCTTTCTGATTCTAGATATATATATATTTTCCCTCTTTTTCACTTAAATGCATTGCCAATTCTTTTGGAATGATGTAAATGAAATTCAGCACAAACACTTATTGCATTTAAACCAGCTCTAGCAATTTAATGTTACTTTGCCTTATTTATATGGATCTTTTTAACAACAACATTCGGCTCCTCCGGAATTAATCACTTCACTCAAAAAGCCCACTTGCAATCTTTCATAACCTTGTATAAAAAAAGGAAGGATTTAGGAGTCATAGTGGACTCTACGCTATCAACTTCCCGAACAGTGTTCTGAAGCCATTAAGAAGGCTAACAGAATGTTAGGATATATAGCACGATGTGTGGAGTACAAGTCCAAGGAGGTTATGATCAATCTTTATAATGCACTGGTGTGGCCTCATCTTGAGTACTGTGTGCAGTTTTGGTCTTCAGGCTACAAAAAGGACATAGCATGCTAGAAAAGGTCCAGAGAAGATCGACTAGGCTGATTCCAGGGCTACAGGGGATGAATTATGAGGAAAGATTAAAAGAGCTGAGCCTATACAGTTTAAGCAAAAGAAGATTAAGAGGTGACATGATTGAAGTGTTTAAAATTATGAAGGGTATTAGTACAGTGGATCGATACTGTTATTTTAAAATGAGTTCATCAAGAACACGGGGAAACAGTTGGAAACTTGTTAAGGGTAAATTTCGCACAAACATTAGGAAGTTTTTCTTTACACAGAGAACGATAGACACTTGGAATAAGCTACCAAGTACTGTGGTAGACAGTAAGACGTTAGAGACTTTCAAAACTTGACTTGATTTTTTCTTGGAGGAAATAAGTGGATAGGACTGGCAAGCTTTGTTGGGCTGAATGGCCTGTTCTCGTCTAACATGTTCTAATAACAACAACAACATTTATTTATATAGCACATTTTCATACAAAAAAATGTAGCTCAAAAGTGCTTTACATAATGAAGAATAGAAAAATAAGAGACACAGTAAGAAAATAAAATAAGTCAACATTAATTAACATAGAATAAGAGTAAGGTCCAATGGCCAGGGGGGAACAGAAAAACAAAAAAACTCCAGATGGCCGGAGAAAAAATAAAATCTGCAGGGATTCCAGGCCATGAGACCGCCCAGTCCCCTCTGGGCAATCTACCTAACATAAATGCAACAGTCCTCTTTATATTTATGGTTTTCACAGAAGGACTTGATGATGATGATGATGATGATCACGTGGACTTCTGGCTTTTAGTCCATCAATGCTGGGGCATCATGGTGCTTTGGGTAGGTTGGTGGTGGCGCAGGCCGCCACCACAGAGAAACCGGAAAAAGAAACAGAAGAGAGAGTAGGGGTCAGTAGGGATTTTAGAGCCACCATGAATAGTTATTATGATGAATAATAATGTTCTTATAAAAAAGATTTTTGGTTTCTACAGCTCTATTGACACTTGATGAGGATTTCCTTATGCTACTCTCCATGTGGCAACTTGCTTTTTATATAAAAGCATTTCCACTAACAACTGAAGCAGTGTACATGGGTAATGGGTCTCATGCATAGACAAAAATTGCAGTTTTTTGGCTGAATGTGAGATGCATCATCAGATAAACCACTTCAATATTTTTAAAATTTCTCATATTTGATTATTCTATTATGAGAAAAGACTGCTTTATGTTGTGTTGAGGAATTACCTTAATGAAAATATCATGTTAGCCCAGATAAATAAAGATCCATGCCCAGCAGGAAGACACAACTATGGAAAGTGAAAATGGGGTAAACTTTTCCTCCTTTTAACTTGGGCTTTTTATGTTGTATACCTGTAGCTCACTTGCAAGTCCTTACACATTTTCAGTCATTCTGCTTCATACCAGAATCCAGTGTCATATATTCCATATTTTGAACCTAAAGAAATGCTTTTACAGAAGAGGGACATAAAAGAAATCAAATACATCTCTTTATATGTGTTTTATTTGAGCTTTCCTGCTAGTAACTATGCTTCAGTCAGTCTTCTTCTGTCTGGCTGTTTATTTAAAAGTAAAACTGTACAGAGTACACTGCCTTCCTGTTGTAACCATCTGTAAGCAGGTGTTGAGTTGAGGAATCAAATCCATCAGTCATTTGTAAATCAGTTTAAATGCCTAGGGGTAAACATCACAAGTAAACATAAAGCTCTTTATCAACAAAATTTCGCCGTTTGTATGGAAAAAATTAAGCAAGACTTGCATAGATGGTCAACCCTTCATCTCACTCTAGCTGAAAGAATTAAAGTTGTTAAGATGAATATCCTTCCTAAGCTTCTCTTTTTATTTCAAAACATTCCACTATACATCAATAAAATTTTTTTTAAGCAATTAGATTCAACCATAACCACATTTATTTGCAACTTTAAACATCCATGTATCCAAAGAGCGTCCCTACAAAGACCTAAGGCAGAAGGTGGCGTGGCTCTACCTAATTTTCAGTTTTATTACTGGGCAGCAAACATACAAGCTATAAAAACCTGGACATGGACACAAATAGATGAACATACACAGGCTTGGTCCGCAATAGAAATAAAATCCTGTAGTACTTCTTTATATTCCCTGCTTTGTGCCCCAATAAATGTAAGTTATCGCCAATATATGAATAACCCAATTGTGCTTCACTCACTCAGAATATGGAAACAATGTAGGAAGCATTTTAAGACAGAGCATCTTTTATCTGTGGCACCTTTGCACAAGAACTACCTTTTTCAGCCCTTGCAAACATATGCAGTTTTTAATATCTGGAAAACATTTGGGATTAAATCAATTAGAGATCTGTACATAGACAACATCTTTGCATCCTATGAACAATTACATTCCAAATGTAACTTTCCAGCAACACATTTCTTTCACTGCCTTCAAATTAAAAAAGTTTGTTAAACTATCTATCTATCTATCTATCTATCTATCTATCTATCTATCTATCTATCTATCTATCTATCTATCTATCTATCTATCTATCTATCTATCTATCTATCTTAAACAGAACCTGCCCGATTTTCCTCATCTTCCACCTTCCTCTATGGTGGAAAACATATTGCTCAGTTTTGAGGACTCAGACAGCATTTCTGCAATATATAAAACCATTTTACAGTCCCTCCCTTTCAAAGATCCAAGAGGACAGTGGGAAAAGGATCTCTCACTCATCATATCAGAAAAGGAGTGGAAGGTAGCAATGCAGGGAATTCACTCAAGCTCCATATGCACAAAGAATATAATTTTTCAACTCAAAATTATTTATCGAGCACATCTGTCTCGACTAAAACTCTCCAAAATGTTTCCAGGGCAAGATCCAAACTGCAAACGCTGCAACCAAGTCCCAGCCTCACTGGGTCACATGTTCTGGGCCTGCACCAAATTAACATCATTCTGGACCAAAATCTTTAAATGCCTTTCAGACAGCCTTGGTGTCACAATCCCTCCTAACCCATTAACAGCTGTGTTTGGGGTACTTCCAGATGGGCTTAAAGTGGAGAAGGACAAACAGACTGTAATTGCCTTTACTACGCTATTGGCACGTAGGCTTATCTTGCTCAACAGAAAGAATCCTGTCTTCTTTTAAGTCAGTGGGTAACTGATGTTTTATACTATTTGAAATTGGAAAAAATCTAATTCTTACTTAGAGGATCTGTGCAGAACTTTTTCAAAACCTGGCAGGAACTAATTAATAACATTTTAGAATAAGCTCTTAAAGCACTGAGGAAGTAAATTATCTCCCCATTTCTTTTTCTTCTCCATTTATCTTTATCCACTTATTAAACTCATCAATTTACTTATTTTTACTAGCTATAAGTTTTACTCTGTTGGCCACGCTCTTTTTCAGGGGTAGGGGTTGATTTGTTTTCAATCCTGTTTTTTGTAAAAATGTATCCATTTGTATGGAATGATTACAATAAAATCAATAAAATAAAAAAAGAAAGAATAGAAGCTGTTAAATATGCTACTTTTTTAAAGTCGGTCTTAGTGCAAAGCTAGGGTTATCTGCCAAAGCCATAATCTCAACCCATACCATTTTACTAAGTTATTTCTGAACTTTTTTTAAGTCATTGACTTTTAAAACCATTGGTATTTTGAAGGCCAACTAATAGGAAAAAAATGTCCAAAAGTGGTGATGAAATTAAATGATACACATTTAAATAGGATGGATTGTCATTTATATTATATATTCCAACTGTGGAAACTGAAGAAGATAAATTATCAGTATTTTCATAAGCTGCATGGTCTCAGTAAAATTACACATTTTGAATTCAGTTCAGTTAAAGGAAAAACATATTTGTGTATTTGTACATGTCAACTGTTAACATTTGTTAGAGGATCATGTAGTGCCTTCTGTGGGGCTGTTGAAAGTTTTTCCATGTTTGTATGGATTTCCTGTCTCAAGCACAGGACTTGCTCTAATGTTGACTGGCATCTGTGTACCATATTGCTTTGGTTTTAATGTGCTTGTGCACACTATGTAATGGACTGGTAATATCTTTATGTATGTTACTTGAAGATAAAACATCTTGCAACCATGAATTTGTTTGTTTATTTTTAAAAATGTCTTGGGGAATGTGTCATAAAGTTGATGTCTGTAAAAATAATAGAGTTATTGTACTTCCTGCTGGCCCAGTTGTACCTTTAGTCATAGTTTACTTCATCATTTCTGTATGTCTGTGTGCTGCAGTGGTTTAATGATATTTGACTTTTTTCTTTTAGTTTTTCTAAGCCATTTTACAGTCATATTAATTGAAATTTAATGCCATTTACTTTGTTAAGTTCTTTGTGAAAGAAACAAAGACAATGTTTTGTGGGTGATACGGGGTGGTCTTGAGCGATCTCTGATCTCAGATTGAATGCCACAGAGGCCTGATTAATAAATGGAGAGTGTTTTATTGGCAAAAAATGTCAAAAGAATGTAAAAGGAAGTTATTGTATTAAATGTGAGACATGAACAAAATGAAGAAAAAAAGGCATTTGTTCTGAACCCTTTTTAAGGGGCAGGTAACCCTCTTGTAGTGGGGTGCTAGGACTGTTTTGCAACACAATCTTTTCGGTGGTAGTAACTTATTATAGATCTGCTTGAAACTGCTAAGAGGATATGCCCATGTATTTTATGCACTCCCAATCCACCTTAATAAAAATCCAAGTGTCTTTGTGTTTGTGTGTCCATCTGGTTACTGTGTCTCTTTACTGTGTCTCTGTCATTCTAGTAGATAGATAGATAGATACTTTATTAATCCAAAGGGGAAATCTTTACATGGCACATCTCAAATATTAACACTGCTTTGACAGTGCTTTTACTTATTCCATATTAAATTGCAAATAAAGGAGATACATACATGGCATGGTGTATTGCAAACATTACCGCTGAGGTCTACGTTGATTACTAAGATTTCAACTTATCTTAGATGGGTAGCACAGCTAGGTTTTCAATATAATTTTTATCAACAATAACCTTGCATGTATCAGCTTCTTGTAGCAGTGGAAATTCTGCACTGATAGCCAGTTGTTTATAAACCTTGACATCACTTCCAAACCTTTTCCTTTGGATGCAATTTGTGAGTGCACCAAATAGGTAAAAATCTAATGGTCGTAAGGTGTGAGGCTGAAGGGGAAAAACGGTTCACTTCAGTTTTGATATTGCTTCCCATGTTTTCAAACTTGTGTGAGGTCATGTGTTATCATGGGTAAGGAGGATTTTAAAAAGGTTATTGATCAAGCAATCCCAATAAGTTCTTTTAAAACTTAAAAATTTAACAATGTGGCATAATGTGTAGCAAAATCACTCCTTCTACACTTCTGCTAAAGGAATAATGTTAAACTTACTGCTCTGTCAAAAAAAGAAAACATTCCATTGAGTGTCTCCTGGTTTCTAATTTAAAGCAATGAATCTTTGGTCCCTAGTGACAATCAATGACTAAAAAGGCTTCATTGTTAGCCTCATAACAAGGGAAGAAATCTGAGCATGCCACTTTTCATGCATTTTTGTGATCCTGGGCGTTGTGAAACACAATGTGCATAATATTTAATAATGTTAATAGTTTTAATATTCTAAGGCTCAATAATGTTGTTAACACTTCCTTTTGAAACTGAGGGCTCAGGTGGTAGCTGTCTGGTCAAAATCAATTGGTTCCTTCTGATGAGTTTAACAGCACATTACGTGAGAGAGACTACTGTTGCTGTTCAGGCAGAATGAGTTACATTAATGAGCATTTGTCTGTGTCTTCAATTTGTGATGTCCATCAAGTAACAGTGTCTTTATCACAATGTTGTCTCCATATACTGTACATTTTGTAACTGCCAGTTAGTGTTCCCTACTCATTCATTCTTTGCCACTTGAAATTTAATAACTTGCTTATCACACAATACCATTCATCTTAGTGGTGCAGAATAGCAGTGTGTTGCGCTTCTCCTCCCAGATGTTTATTTTTTATATATGCAGTGCCCTCCATAACGTTTAAAAATTACAAATCAAACAATTCAGACATAATTAAAGTGCACATTACAGACTTTAATGAAAGGGTATTTGCATACATTTCAATCACCCCACGTAGGTTACAACACTTTTCCTACATGGTCCATCCATTTTAAGGCACCATAATGTTTGAAAACATAGCAATCCAGTTATATTAAAACAGTCATTTTTAATACTTAGTCGCATATCCCTTGCATGCAATGACTGTTTTAAGTCTGCGATTCATAGATGTCATTAAGTGCTGAGGAGCTTCTCTGGTGATGCTCTGCCAAGCCACTAATTAAGCCATCTTCAGCTCTTGCTTGTGTCGAGTGCTTATCCCCTTCAGTTTTCTCTTCAGCATATGGAAGGTATGCTCAATTGAATTTAAATCAGGTGACTGGCTTGATCATTCAAGGACTTTCCATTTTTTAGCTTTGAAAAACTCCTGTGTTGCCTTAGCAGTATGTTTGGGATCATTATCTTGTAGAATAAAACACTGCCCACTGAATTTGGAGGCATTTAATGGGATCTGAGAAGATAAGATGTTTCTGTACACCTCAGAATTCGTTGTGCAGCTGCTGTCAGCAGTTACATCATCAGTTAATGTAAGTGTGGCAGTACCTGTGGCAGCCATACAGTACATGCCTAAGCCGTAGCACCTCCACCGCCATTTTTAACAGATGAGGTGGTATGCTTTAGATCTTGAGCAATTCCATTTCATCTCCTCACTTTGCTTTTGTCATCCCTCTGATACGGGTTCATCTTTGTTTCATCTGTCCACAGGACCTTTTTTCCAGAATACTGCAGTCTCTTTGAAGTACTCTTTTGTCGACTGTAATCTGGCCATCCAGTTTTTGTGGCTAACTAGCAGTTTGCATCTTGCAGTGTGGACTCTGTATTTCTGTTCATGAAGTCTTCTGCAGATAGTAGTCTCTGACAAATCCATATCTTCCACTTAAAGACTGTTTCCAATCTGTTGGACAGGTGTTTGGGGCTGTTCCTTTACCATAGTGAGTTGATTTAGGTAGTCTTAAGGTATTACCAATGTCTGTAATGGTTTTATTCTTGATTTTCATCCTTATAATGGATTCCTTGACTTTCCTTGGTATAACTGTTGTCCTTATTTCAAACAATGGCAACTGCAGACTCCACAGGGTAGAGTAAACTCTAGTTAACTTATGCCTGCACTAATGAAGCACACCTGAGTAATCACAATCACATGTGACACCGATTGTCCCAAACATTATTGTGTTTAAATTGGGGGGTGGGCGCAGTGTTTCAGTTACAGTCCATTAGAAGTCAATAGGACAATTGGAACCAATTGTGCTCTCACATGAAAATGTAATCAGCTCAATTCACCTCATCAAACATCCTGGGGCTGCACGCGCATGCGCACCCACAGAGCATGAGCCTCATAATGTATTTATTTAGAAACATGTCTTGCCACAAACCTGTCCCATCACACTCTTAAATTCAAGTCTGCAATGTCTCACTTTAATCACACTTTAATCACATCTAAATTATTTGATTTGTAATTTTAACCTGTGGAGAATGTATCTGTGTCCCAAACATTGTTGAGGGCACTTTATTAGCATATAAGAAAACCAAGTAAAGTGCCTAAAAGGCAGGCAGTATGAGGCTAAACTGCTGACTGATTATAGCAGCAGTAGTGATTCATGTAGATTATGGTATGCTCAACAGATTATTTGTGGATTACAAAATATAACCTAATCCAGTCACATCATGATTTTCTCTCTTTTGTATACTTTATGTTTTCTTTTACTCCTGCTATAATTGCCATAACAAGCGACCTACCTTTCTACTGCCTGCAACAATGCATAATTTATCCTTCTGTTATTTAAATGGGTTTATGTCCACAAGGTATCTTTTCCAGTTGGAATTTGAAAATATGTGGTCCCCACCTGCTTCCAAGGGACAACAATTAATGATTACAGACCAGAGGCACTACTTCCAATTATAAAGAAATGCTTTGATAGAGACTAGTATTGTGACACATTTAACAGAATATTAAAGATAGTCTGGACTGCTTCTAAGTTTCCATATCATCAAAACCAGTTCACATGGAATTCTATATCCCTTGCACCTCATTCCATCCCATCACATCTGATAATAAAAACTGCTATGTCAGAATCTTCTGTACAGACTACAGTTCAGTATTTAATACTGTTGCACCATCAAAGCTGATCACAAAACCCCTTAACTTAAGACTTATTGTCACCCTCTTTAAATGATTTTGGATTTATTAACTGAGAAACCCCCACATTAGCATATTAATAGCATCACATCTTTTGTCATTAAATTTGCCAATGATGCCACCATCGTAGGCCTGGTCACCAAGAACAATAATAGAGCTCATAGACAAGATTTTTTACCAGCATTGGTTCCAGAACAACAGTCTCACAAAACCAAGGAGCTGCTTATAGAACAGATCACACAAGCATCTACAAGAAGGCTTACCAGCGTCTCTTCTTTTACAGACTTTTCAGGAAAACTTGGATTTATCTATCTGTAGTAACTACTTAAGGTATATAGTGGAGTCCATCTTCATTGCTTACAGAACATCATTGTTTGGCACCTGCTCAGCTCAATGTTGTAGTACAGAGGTGGAAGATGATGCAGAGGTCATAGAAGATTACCAGTACCCTGCTGCCTTTTGTTCAGGACATGTATAACATACTCTGCCTTAGAAGGACAGTCTTATTAAAGACATTGCCATCCTGCACAGAGCCATTGGCACTCTTACCAGTAAATTCAGAGATACTCTCTATCAACATGCCATAAGATTCATAAATAACCAATTATAGTAACAAATACTGTTTGTCTTATTGCGCATATACTGTATGTATCTAAATGGAGACATACAAGTATTGATTTCATTGAAGTATGTACACATGACAGACTTGAACTTCAGAGCATACTATATGTGTTAGGAAGTTAATTGTTTTGCAGTAGTATGCAGGACATTTGCTATTAACCACAGAATAAGTTAATCATGTTAATTTTGACAAAATGTAGAAAATATTGCAAAATGCTTAGGCCACCATTCATTCATCCTGAAACATTACCTGTATTCACCCATTGGCCTGCACTTTTCTCCTTTTTTTAACAAATGCTAATTTTTAACCTTCCCATCTCAATTGTTCATACAAATGAAACCACCAGCCAATTGTGGGTGTTGATCAGATGATCAGATTACAGGGTAAATGCCACATTTCTGGTTATGCAGAATTTGTTTCAGGTAGGGTAAGTGTGTTTAATAGGCTTTTCTTTTCTCTCTCAGGATAATGATATGGAATGTTTGACAAACAGTAAAACCAGTAAAAAGAAAATGTCATGAAATGCAATATTGGGTTCAGTCAATTATTGAATTATTAACAAAATCACCAATTTTATGGATATTTTACTATAGATAGATAGATACTTTATTAATCCCCAAGGGGAAATTCACACTTTTGAGGCAACTCAGGCACCTTCTTCAGGCAAGATTTAACATCTTCAAAAGCTTGCATATTGTAATATTTTTAGTTAGCCAATAGAAGGTGTCATTTTGCTTGACTTTTCACTAATATAAACTATTAAAAGCATCTTTCGTTGCAGTTTTTACTTTTCTTTCTTTTGTAAAATAATTTTAAAAAATGACATTTTCTCATCCTGACCCTTACACTGGTCATTGCAAAACAGTAAATTTGAGCTGATTTTTTCTGGCTCAGTCACCTAAGTAGATCAGTTAATTGAATTCAAGGCTTCTTTTTTTCTTGTTTTAATATTACATTGAAATAAGGTTAAATTTCCCAGACATTGAGAAACAGAAAATAAAATTCTCCACCCACTTATGTCATCCACCTCGGAGGTTAGCCAGAAGAACCTTTTATTTCCAGATGTTTTACCATTCCTTGTAGATATAACATTCATATGCAAATCTTTTATTTAATTATTATTCTGTCTGCTTCAGATTGTAAGATGTTTGTTTAACCTATTTCTGTAGTAACAGTTCTGAGATGTACTCCCTGAAGACATGGAGTTATTTAGGCTTTGGTACAATGTTGTCAGTTTGCCATGGAAATGGATATGCAGCTGACTGCGCAAACTCACTGCTTCAAAACATCTTCTTTATTCAAAGTTTGGGTGTTTTCTTTTTTTTGAGGACCTTTTTAATGCAGTAAACAAATGAATTAATCAGCCTGTCAATTATTTTTGTTCAGTCATATGTAAATGTTATAATGATATGCAATCATTGAGGGATAGTTATAATATACTGTATACATAAATATGCATATAATGAATACATAGATTTTTTTATAATATTTATATGAGGATAAAAAGTATGTTTGCACCTTTGTTTGTTCATTTAAGCCATTAAATATATTTATGTGCACTACATGTGAAATAAAGAAGGCTTAACTCTTTTCTTTCTTTGCCAGAGGTGCTAAGCTGTTTTTACAGAATATGAAATCAATACTAGACAAAATAAATACTAAATGCTGACACTTCTGTACATGTGCAATGGTGCCAAGAATGTAGTCAGACTTCTTTTTTTGAGTACATACACCATCAGATCTAAACACTAGCATGGAGAGTTGCTCGCATACTAAAGAGTCTGTAGCTGCATATGGAAGCTGCTTTTTCACTTTTCGTAACTGATCTTTTCCTAAATAAAGAGTGACATTGCACATGTACTTTGTCAGTATGCCCGTGTCGATCAAACACATGAAGCTCTGCAGTCTACTGGTGACTTTACACTGTAGGAAGATAAGTAAATAAATAAAGGTAAACAACATTCAATGTGGCATTTATATAAATAACATAAAAATGTTTTTCATATAAAGACCATCAAGAAACATAATCACAAACCTTGGCGAGCTATGTATTGCCCTGCTGTTTCGTTGTGTGTGGCAAATTGACTGGCAGGATGATGGCTAACCTGTTGCTCCATCCAAATGGTGCTATCTTTTGCCTTTACGCCTGGTGCAGCTGCGTTGTTCTTATATGTGAGTGGACATTTCTTGTTTTGAGGGCTCCTGTTCTCTTTCTCCGATATAGAACCGTCATCCTCATCTGAGCTCACCTCTGTTATAATACGTCTTTATTTGAAAACAGCAGTGTCAGATCGGGGGTAGCGTGAGCGTAACTGAGAGAATAAAACTGAAAAAAAAAAAAAAAAACACTAAACTTTAAAAGTACCATAAATATGCACTGGCTGTTAGACTCAAATCAAATGTATGTTTGTGTGAAGCTTACTACTCAAAATGGTAATTTTGAGAAATGGACAGAATCAAACCCACGACTTATTGATTATGAGTCAGCAGTTCTTACTGCTGCACCACCCAAGCGATCGTGCCAGCATCGTATTCTAACCCGATTTCTTTTTCTTCGGTTATAGTCTTGAATAAAAACGCACATGTTTTATTATACGTGTACCTTTTGTGAAAGTGTTTATTTGATATTTGGACTTCTTTACACATTATATACTTCGTGTCAAAATTTGTCATTAGTACTATAACAATAAGTTTGTGTTTTAGATATGTGTTCAACATTTCTTGCATTTCTTGCAATTCCTGCCTTCGTAGATTTACATAGATGAAATGCATGTGTTTCAAATAATGATATATTGTTTACCCCATACAACTCCAGGCACCTCACACACAGATACATAGCCTTGAGCTGCATCAGTGGGGAATGGGATAGCAGGCTGCTTGCTGCTTATGCTGATTGACACATTTACAAAGCAAAAGATGCTAATGGAGAGGTGCGAAGGAATTAAGAATTCTAATGTTAACTTCGGCAAGTTGAATATGTATGTCTAGCAGTACACAAGACTAAGTTTTTGTATTTTTTTTCCTGATAAGTGGTGGCAATTGAATTAATCAAGAAAATAACAGAGTGATGTTTAAATTAGTAAGATGTGGCTAAAATAGTTGCAGTGGCCACCACTATACATTTGTGTCAATAATGTCTTGAGTTAATCAGGTTTACATAACACCATTGCAATCAAAAGTGCTGTACAAAGAAAATGTAATTATATTAAATACATCTACTGAGATTTCTTGATCAGTCAACTACTTGCTTTAGTGAGACAAACCTGCTGCTTTTATGTATGATATCCTGCTTGCACATCTTGCTGTCCTTTAGCTAGGATGGACTCAGTGAGGCACTCATGTTCAGTCTATTATAGATAGATAGATAGATACTTTATTAATCCCAAGGGGAAATTCACATACTCCAGCAGCAGCATACTGATAAAAAACAATATTAAATTAAAGAGTGATAAAAATGCAGATAAAACAGACAATAACTTTGGGTGGAATTGAAGAGTCGCATAGTGTGGGGGAGGAACGATCTCCTCAGTCTGTCAGTGGAGCAGGACAGTGACAGCAGTCTGTCGCTGAAGCTGCTCCTCTGTTTGGAGATGATACTGTTCAGTGGATGCAGTGGATTCTCCATGATTGACAGGAGCTTGCTCAGTGCCCGTCGCTCTGCCACGGATGTCAAACTGTCCATGTCTACAATAGAGCCCGCCTTCCTCACCAGTTTGTCCAGGGGTGAGGTGTAACTCTTCTTTATGCTGCCTCCCCAGCACACCACCGCATAGAAGAGGGCACTCGCCACAAACGTCTGATAGAACATCTGCAGCATCTTATTGCAGATATTGAAGGACGCCAGCCTTCTAAGGAAGTAAAGTCGGCTCTGTCCTTTCTTACACAGAGCATCAGTATTGGCAGTCCAATCCAATTTATCATCCAGCTGCACTCCCAGGTATTTATAGGTCTGTACCCTCTGCACACAGTCGCCTCTGATAATCACAGGGTCCAGGAGGGGCCTGGGTCTCCTAAAATCCACCACCAGCTCCTTGGTTTTGCTGGTATTATGGACTGTTATCTGCTGTCATGGGACAAAAGTTAAACCCAAGATTTAACTATTGCAGATAGATTGAAGAGGTAGTACTGATACTGGGCATTTTTCCATTTTTTTCTGTGGTGCACATAAACCAGGCCTTTTTGTTGCTAATTGATGCAAAGTTTTGTCCATTATTGCTGGCAAGTATTGGCCATTTTTGTTATTGGCCAAGGCGCTAATCAGTATAAGGTTGTGACCTGCCAGAGTCTGAATATATCAGTAGAAGTGTCACTCATTTGTAACTGATATTGCTTTATCAGATCAAGGAGTCTGCATGCCAAAGAGATTGTTGTAACAGTTCCCCAGAGAACTGAACTGAGATTTTGGCTGAATCTACCTATTAAGTGGCATTAAAGAGGGGCCATATCTTAGGTTTCCAGCTGCAGCTGAAGTCTCACGTGCCAAGCAAAATAAAAGTGGACAATGCCACTTTGTTTTACATAATCCATTGCAAGAAAACAGACATGATATAAGACAGATGAGTAAATTATAAATCAGTCTGAAAAACTAATGGGAAGCTAATGCAGATGTTAGTCAACTATGTTTTGCTGTATATATTTATATCCTAGCTGTATTACATGGCTTCACCTGGGAAATTTTCCATGACAATGGGTCTTAGTTATAGTGCTGTTGGTTAATTAAATGTATCAGATATACTATTTAACTAACTGACTATTTTTCTGTAGACGATATTTGTAGGTTTTTTACCCACCACCCAGGGGCGAATATCATTAATTCAATGGAGATCTTTACTCTTAAAACATCCATCCATTATCCAACCCGCTATATCCTAACTACAGGGTCATGGGGGTCTGCTGGAGCCAATCCCAGCCAACACAGGGCACAATGCAGGAAACAAGCCCCGGGCAGGGCGCACACACACACACCAAGGACAATTTAGATTTGCCAATGCACCTAACCTGCATGTCTTTGGACTGTGGGAGGAAACCGGAGCACCCGGAGGAAACCCACGCAGACACGGGGAGAACATGCAAACTCTACGCAGGGAGGACCCGGGAAGCGAACCCGGGTCTCCTAACTGCGAGGCAGCAGCGCTACGCACTGTGCCACCATGCAGCCCGCTCTTAAAATATGCTACATACAATTATTTTTGAATAAAACATTCATGCCATAGATCAATTCTTGCTTTTCTTTATGAATGACTTTGGCTTTTGCTGATGACCATTAGAAAACACAATTTCACAGGAAACTGGATTCTTTTGAATTTGAAGAGGTAATTAGTAAAATGGATCCTGTAAAAATTGTACCTTTGATCAGATTTGTATGTATTGTTTTGGTCTGTATTTTTGTATCGTCAAAAACATTTTGGAGGGTTTAGATCAAAAACTATATACACTGAACCATGGTTTACTTTAACTTATCATATATAGCATTGATGTTTACAGGCTGCATGATTATGTGGCCCATGCAATGAACTGAATATTTTAAACATTGTACCGAAAAAAACAGGTGGAAGGAAATAATATTGTAAACTATTGTAAACTATACTACCCCTAGTATGTTGTGCCAATGTAGGACTTCATGCCATCCTGGACTTTATTGCACTCAGGGCTTGAAGTTCTGCTTTGCAAACCAAAGCGTTGCAACACATTGCAGTCTGAACTCTAAGGGGACACCCTTGTTCTCTACAATATTGCATATATAACGTCCTCTGACTTTCAACTGTTTTTACTTTCAGTAAACTTAATGTGTAAATATTTGTATGAACAGTAAAAGAGTCAACACCATAAGACATAAACTAAAAATGTTTCACAATGTGTCCCTGAATGAAGGGAGGCTCAAAATCAAAAGTACCAGTCAGTATCTGGTGTGGCCACCAGCTGCTTGAAGTACTGCAGTGCATCTCCTCCTTATGGACTGGACCAGATTTGTCAGTTCTTGCTGTGAGATGTCACCCCACTCTTCCACCAAAGCACCTTCAAGTTCCTGGACATTTCTGGGGGAATGGCCCTAGCCTTCACCCTGCGATCCAACAGGTCCCAGATGTGCTCAATGGGATTGAGATCCGGGCTCTTCCACTGCGAGGATGACTTCCTGTCTCCCTGTAGCGCTGTCTTAGGCGTCTCACAGTGCGGACATGGCAATTTATTGCCCTGGCCACATCAGCAGTCCTCATGCCTCCCTGCAGCATGCCTAATGCACGTTCACGCAGATGAGCAGGGACCCTGGGCATCTTTCTTTGGGTGTTTTTCACAGTCGGTAGACAAGTCTCTTTAGTGTCCTGCGTTTTTAGCACTGTGACCTTAAATGCCTTCTTTCTATAAGCTGTTAAGGTCTTAACGACCATTCCACAGGTGCATGTTAATTAATTGATTATGGTTAATTGAACATGCATGGAAAACATTGTTTAAACCCTTTACAATGAAGATCTGTAAAGTTATTTAAATTTTTAAGACATTATTGTTGAAATACACAGTCCTGAAAAAGGGACGTTTCTTTTTTTGCTGAGTATATTTAACCACCAAGGGGGACAAGCCTCAAAGGTCTATGAAGTATACTGTATGTACTGTATATAAGCGATAATCTAAGGATTACAAATTCCACCAACAGCTTGGATTTGAATGTATTTTATATCCCAGGAGTAAGAAGAGGCCGGCAGAACAGGGTGTACTGCCAGTCCCCAAGGATGCTACTTGTTCCTTTACTTGTCTCTCTTTCTCTTTCTGTCTCTTTTTGCTTCTGACATAGCAACATATTTACTTAAAGCCACATCTATCACCCACACATTTAGTTTTAAGCATGTTGACAAACTTTTGCTGCTTATGGCCTTCATTTGCATGAAGTGACAGCCCCATTTCTGTGTGCGACTCCTTCTCAGCACTGAGCTGAAAAAGGATTCTGTGTCTAAAAGAAGCCCTATCACTACAGAATTATTACCTACAAACATGCCTCAGAATAGCTCACTCGCTACAGGATTATTACTGACAAATAAGAAAAACATGGGTCTGTCGATTTTCTCTTTTTTATAATATCATCAAATTTCAATCAAACCAGTCAAAGCATTTTTGAGATTTTGGGGTACGGTATTAGGTTTTCTTTTGTAGTGTCAGTTTTTACCCCCAAATATTGATATATCATTCTGTATACCTATTTGCCTAGATGTACAATCCTGCCAAATTTCAGATTTTTTAACAAAATGGGACATAGTACCATTTTTGATGAGTGAATGAGGGAGTTAAATCGGTTAGTCAACTTTGTATTATCTATCTATCTATCTATCTATCTATCTATCTATCTATATCTATCTATCTATCTATCTATCATATACTGTATTAGATATACTGTACATACACTGTATTAGATAGATCCAAGTCTGAGTACAGTTTGCATATACAGTGATCGCCCACTATATTGTGGTTGAGCTATCGTGCTCCCACTACATCGCAGATTTATTATTATTACTAGGGGGCTCCGCCCCCTGCCCATTTTACTCGTCCACCCCCGGGTTTGGTTTACCAGATAAAAAATTTAAACAGATTGTTATTTTCTTGGAAATTGTTACATATGCATTATTTTCATTTTTACTTTTGTAAAACTTTTGTAAAAACAATATTTGTCCTTTATTTCCTGCTCCAGGTGTGGTTAAATCTCTTTCTCGCGGCACTTACAGTATAACGCTGCTCGTGTTGTGAAGGGTGGTCTATACGCAGCTGGTGTCTTGCTGCTGCTGCTGGCCAGCTGTGTGTTGTACTTGTCGCGCTTTGCATCAATCACTGTAAAGCCTGTACAGCAGCTGTCCTTTTGCCACTTCTCGTCTCTGCCACTAGCGTTCTGAAGGAGGAGGAAGGCAGGGTGGCCGAGGGCTGAACGCACGCTAAGGAGATCATCGGATCATCTGCTAGCTTGCTGCAGCTGGCAAGCTGCGTGTTCTGCTTGTCGTTGTTTTAAGAGCTGGGAGCACCTGAAATTTGTCTGCCAAATGCATTCCAACGACTGCTAGGTTAGATGTCAGTGAACTTGTTTTAAATTGTTTGTAAGTAGGGCATGACATGCAAAAGTCACCATCTCACGGGTTTTGCTTCCTAAGGTTGTAATGTCTAGTCTTGTGTGTCGTCAAAGTGTCTCTCTGAGATGATCTGGTCTCGATCGCTTCGCTCAACCCCCCCGGAGGTGCTTTACGCTCCTGCCACTTCGTGTCTCTCCCGCTCATGTTGAGAAGGGGGGGAGCTGAACATACACTAAGCAGAAGTGGACGGATCAGCTACTGGCTTTGTGCTGCTTCAGCCAAGATACCTGTTCTGCTTGTTGCTCTGCATGTTGATCATTTAAAAGCCTGTACAGCAGCTGTCGTTTTGTCTCACTGCCTTGTCTTGCGTGACGTTAAAATGTCTCTCGGAAGATGTCAAATTGTCTTCTGAGAAGATCAAGCCTCATCTCCCTGGTCTCCCTGCCAAGATTTTTTTTTTTATAATAGAGAGATGTTACTCATATCCTTAGCCCGACATCCACATATCATATGTGTTTACAAAGTGTGTTTTAATAAATTTACATGTGTTTAAAGCGTGTGGCAGGGGTATTTTAAGCCTTAAACTATAAAAAAATGTTTATTTATATGGTCTTTCTATATCACGGATTTTCACCTATTACTGATGGGTCTGTAACGTAACTTTAGCAATAGGCGGGGGATCACTGTATGCATTAGACAGGTCAAATCCCATTATAGCGAATACTAAAGTAACAAAATTTTCAGATTAGTGAATAAGTTTTGTTGGTGTGATGGTGTGGGTCATCTCCTTGCTCACTCTTAATTTTTGTGAGCCTCTTGACCCGGACACCATCAGTACCATAACTGAGATGAGCTTGGCAGATGAGGACAAACACACATGATGCAAGAGGATGATGAAAAGTGCTCAAGTGCTTTTATTAAAAAAAAACAACGGTATTCAAAAAGTGTAGTGCTCTAAATGTTCCATCAATAAATAATCCATAAAAAGAATGGTGAGGTGGAGGTTAAAAATTCAAATAAATAAATCCATTAAAATCAGAGGTTAAAACATAGGCCGTAAACTTCTCTAAAAACACTACCCTCAGTGCCCCTTTAAAATCGACTCCTCCTTGTCTGACCCCTTCTTGGATCTTGCAGACCAAGGAGAAGTCTACCAGCAGACACAGACAACCTTTCGTCCTGGCTCGTGTCCCCGTCGCCACTTCCTCGCCATTCCATGGGGAGATGCCGAGCCCAGCTCTGCTTGTACCGCTGCCAGTCTGTTGGCTCCTCCTGGTGAGAGCACATTCCTGAGCCCGACGGTTGCTCCTGGTAATTGCGATCATTCTGCCCCCTCCTGAGCACTGGCCTTACATGCTCCTCTCTGGGGCTGCAGACCCGTCTGTCTGCTTCCTTTCCTTGCACCAGCTCTCTCTCACACTCCTGCCTCTCTTCTTCTTACTTTAACCTCCACTCTCTTTTCTTTAGTTCATTCCTTCCCTCTCTCATGCTTGTGTTTCCCTTTTTATACATGGGAATGTGCCATAGCTGCTGTAATCAGCAGCTGCTGGCGTCAATTAGGGGTTCAGGTGATCCTGCACCTGTGCACTAAGTGCAGGGCTGTCCGCTCCTGCATCACACACGGGAACTGATCTCACCTCGCTACCACGTCCCTGACACACAAAGACGTGAATGCACTGATTATTTATTTAAAACGACAATTAACCACAGACCTCACTTTGCTACAGTTGGCCTGAACAAACATTCATACAATATCATATTAAATGAATTTCATTTTAAGAAATTTTAATTTTATTATATCAAATGTTTTTTTGACCAAAAATGTCAGCCGAAGATAGTAATGTGATGCAAAAAATGCTTAATGTTACACCTACACTTTTTGCCGAGTCTCAAGAACCCAGCAAAAACCTGTCTCTTTCTTAATAAACCAAAAGAATTTGTCTCTAATATATGGTCTCAGGCATGACATCACACAAGTACAGCTGAATTCTAAGCTAATTCTCCATAAAGCGTCTGTGGGGTAGTTGTGTTTTGTGTAGATACTGTACTGTTCAAGTTTCATAGCGTTTCTCAAAGTTTTCTTTGAGATGAACAAAAAAAGTGATAAACAGCATCAGTTTATGAAAGAAAAATTAACGATCCTGGAAAAAGTTGATTCCAGAATGAGGAAAACTGATTTGGCAAAAGCATTCAGAATTGTACCTTCATCTTCATGTAATATCTCAGTGTCATTCTAGAGTATGTTTTCATACCTGTATATTTAAAATAAAAAAAAGTTACCTGTAATGTCTCATTTTAAATTAAAACATTTTTTGCAGTTTAAGAACGCTTTTTTTTTTAAAAGGGTATCGCCAAGCTTGTGTCACAGAGTTGCATGAAAAACAGAAGGTTAATCCTGTTTTTCAAGGAAAATACAGGAACTTTATTACTGTATAGAGAAGGCAGGTACAGTCTCAAGACTTCATTCAAAATAGGGACGCTCAGGCACACAAGATAGGATCCGGGACATGGCCAAGTGTCCTGCTTTAGCCCCCATCTTCAGATTGAAACGCCAGTGCCTCAGAATTACAGCTGTGGCAGACATGGTCTGGAGAAGAGAAATCAGGAGAGTGTGAGAAAGAGCATGTCAAACCATTTATTATACTCAAACCTTTCTAACCCCTAACCCTAATTTCCATCCTGTAACTGCTGGTCCAGAACTGCTGACATAGATCTGCGATGATGTATGGTGCTCTAGCTCTGCAGTTGGATATTACTGCTTGCGTCACTGCCATTATAGATGGCGATTTGCCAGCAACCCCAGTCATAGTAGTACATGTATTTTCCCCATATTTATTATGATGAAATATTTTCATGGTCCCATATGTTTTGTTACGATGTGTGAACGTGCATGCACTATTCCAATGTTAAATCGAGTGCTTGGCTGCTTCACATGCAAATGTGAGTGGGGATGCCAAGTGCTTCATTCACACATAGGAGTAGGTGGAGGATAGCACCCAATTGGTTTTATATAGGGATCCTGCACGGCAAAATCAGGAGAAAGAGAGAGGAATTGAAGAAGAGATCAGAGGTTACAGAAAGATAGTAAGTGAAAGAAAAAGAAAGAGGCAGGATTGAAGAGGAGCTTGTGCGAGTGGAATGGAAATAGGCACTCAGGTAAATAGCACAGACAGAAATGTATGGCCTCTGCCTTAAAGCCGTGCTGTGGTGGTGGACAAGAGATGGAGCAAAGCTTGGCATATGCACCCCACTGAATTCCAAGGGACTGACAATGGAAATTTGAGCCGTGTTATGGTTGACTGCACTTCTACAGGTGTTGTCTGGTTGCAGAGATCTTGTCTGGAGTAAGCAAAAGACATGTCAGTTTTTAGAAAGTAGGCATTGTGGCCCAGGATAGTTTTTAAAGGACAGATTCTGCCTGGGATTTTAACCTCGTTGTAATGGATTATTTATTGTTTTTGGGACATTTTAAACTCCTCATTTTAGTACTTGGTTTTTAATAATGGATTAATAATTTTTTTTTGTTGGAGCACTACTATTTTGAGTGGTTTAATACCTTTAAGAATAAAAGCAGTGTAATACTTTGCTGACTGTGTGGTTTCATTTGCCCAGCTCTTCCTTGGGTATGTTATAGATGGTTCCAGGTTCAAATGGCACCCAGGAAAGACCAAGGAGGCGCCAACCTGGACTGTAACAGATTTGCAGATAAAAATGTCAGTAAATCTCCAAATCTAGTTGTGCAAAGCTTATTGCATCATACCCAAGAAGAATACTAGGCTGTATTCGCTGCCAATGGTGCTTCAACTAAGTACTGTACAGAGGAAAGGGTCTGAATACTTGTGTCAATGTGATTTTTCTTTTCTTATTTTTTTTTGGAGGGGGGGGGGAGTAAAAATTTCTATAATCCTGTTTTCAGTTTGTCATTCTGGGGTATTGAGTGCTGGTTGATGAGAGAAAAATAAATATAAAACATTTATCATAAGGTTGCAACATAACAATATAACAAAATTTAAAAAAGTAATGGAGTTTGAATTCTTTTTGAATTTACTGTATAGAAAATAACCTTTTGTGGTTTTGAATTTACTGTATAGAAAATAACCTTATGTGGAGAAACGGCTTCACAATATAAAAATCACTCTAAAATGAGAAGTGCCTCATGATTCACTCTGGCCATGTTAAAATGAAGAACGAATCAGAAGTTATACAGCACATAATAGAGTATTAATACCAACACTAGAGCTGTGCAAATAAGTGTTCCCAGAAAGAATGTGTTTAATTAGATGTACTCTAGTATGTGTGTGAGATAGAAAGAGAGAGAATGTCCCTACTGGAATAAGAAAAAAAGACTGTGGGCAGAAAAATGAAATGGCAGAGAGGTTTAAGACAGGGGCTGGAAGGGGATAGAAGTAAGATTTGAATTGACTGAGTCTCATGCAATAAAATATATTACTGTATTTTAATAATAAAAGATATACAGTATTTTAGAATCTTGTATCTAAAATTTGCTAGTTTAGTTATGTCACAGTGTAAATACATTTTTTAAAAAGTGTGCAACTAATGGCAATTTTATGGAAATTAAAGCTCACCCGTTATACTATTGATATCATATTAATTTACTGTAACCTTGTGCCAGATAAGAACAGATGTTGTAGGCAACAGTTCTGGAAATGAACAGATCACCACCTGTATATACTGTACATTCATAATCGATCAATCTTTGTTTTATATGGTGTCTTTCACATTAGGTAACATGTGGCAATGCAGCTGTTTAGCACTGCAGTTCTAACATCCTATTGTCTGGGTCATTGTTTGTGTGGAGTCTGCACATTATCCCTATGTTTTTGTAGTTTTTTCTCTTGGTACTCTATATATTTTAGGGGAATTCATTTTTCCAAACTGTTCCTTAGGGTGTGCTTGCTTGAGTGGGCCTTGTCATGGATTGACACTGCCTAGCTGGTTCCTACCTTGCCTCCAATGCTTCCTGGGAAAGTTCCAAGCCCTAGCAATCCTGAATTGGATTAAATGGATTTATCATGGAGTTATGTTGTGAAACAGAAGACACTGGCCAGAGCTTGCAAATATCCTGGCAAATTAAAATATTAAACATTGTACTGCATATCTTCATATAGGAGTCTTATGACAGTAGAAACTGATTTGCAAGACAGAACTTTAGTTCCATTAGAGTAATTTATTGCTTTATTTATGTATTATTTTCTCTTTATTCCTCTTTATGCGCTTTTTCCACTATGTAATAACTAAGGATAAGCTCTCATAACTAACGTGAAACTGTGTGATGCTACACCCTGGGGGAGCTCAGCCAGGCCTGTCTCTGCTGTTACATAATTGTGTACAGCTGTTATAACTTCACAAGAGTGTTTATATGATGCACTGACAGCAGATGGAAGGATATACGTAGTTTAATGTACATGATGAAAACCAGAGCCAGTTTTAAGGAGTGGCGTTTTTAAATGTTTAAGTACTGAGGAGCACCACTGTTCTTATTTATCCTGCATAAGCTTGCGAGAAACAAACACCTAGAGGATGGATGTGATTAGTCCTGTTAAAATGATGTGTATCTCTTTCTTAATGCTTGAAATATCTCTCCTCTGCCACTGGGAATCTGGCACCTCATCCTTTGCTATTGTGACACAATTATTTATGCATGTCTTCTTGAATGAATTAATGGCATTCTTCAAGTCAGTCATGTTTATCTTTGTACATCCTTTAATAGCACACCATTAGCTGGTAAATTTACAAAGTAGTGTGCAGTTAATTTCAAAACATTAGCATAGCAAAGTGTACAAATTAGACAGATTTTCCTTGTGATATTCTAGGGGTTGTTTTACCTTTCTATAAGTAACTGTCTGTTTTTTTTTTTTCTTTTTTAGGTTTGCCTTGGCAGTTTGCCTTTAATGTAAAATTTTACCCTCCAGATCCATCTCAGCTGACTGAAGACATAACAAGGTAATACGTAAATTTGTTCAGAATGGCCTGGCTTGATAAAGGCCAGTTATAATCGTGATGATGGGCATGTGTATTTAGTACCAATATCTTAGGCAGGCTTTTCACAAAAGGATGCATGGCAAACTAGCAGAGATGAAATTAAAATGAAATTTAAAAAGAATGTGTAAGGAGAAATTTTGGATGTATAATTTAAAGTAAAAGATATGAGTATTTAAAAGAAAGAGAGAGGAAAAATTGCTTTTTAAATTCTCTGTATGTGTTACATGTACTACAAAATGTATTTTTACTTTTTATGACATTTTATTTTTCATAGTGAGATGTAAAGGTCACTTACCCCTCCAAAACGTAACCATGAAAGACTGATTCTGTCTTCCTCCACGACTGTTAGGTTTTATGTTCTTGTATAAATCCTTCAAACGCAAATAATAAACAGAAATTGAATCTCTTTGGAGATGGTACTGCAGTATAATTGTTACAGCCTCTAAAATATTTGAACGCCAAGCTTCTGTCACTCAGGATACTTGAAAGATGAAGTATAATACCATTGAATCAAGTCGCAGTACTAATGTACTCTGTTTGCTCCATGTTCATTTTACTTACTACAAATATCTTGACATGATTAGATACCCATTTAAAAGGTAATTTTGTAATTATGACAGTTTGACATTTGGACTTCTAATAATCCTTTTTTTATAATGAAATGCAATAACCACTCTAAATTCACAAAAGATACAATGTAAAGGTACAGTTAAATAGAGAAAAAAGTCTCTAAAATTCTATGAACTTTTGTTGCAAAGAAATGACCATAAAATCAAGATTATTAATATCAACCGTTTCTAAATACAGAATTAACTATTGTACTCATCTTACAATTTCATCTTTATTAGTATCATCAAATGGCTGATGCCACAGCTGGAAAGGTGGTATTTGGTATGGACATCTCACTGTCCAAGTGCTGAAATTTTTATCCATTTTCTTGAAACTGAAAACTTGGCTTTGGCATTCATTATAAATAAAGTTCTTCTACTATTAAACAATGAATTATTTTTACTGCATGGCACACAAATGTGCCCAGAGATGGTACAGCTTTCCAATTTTTTTAAAGTCATATTAATTTTTGTTCTTATTTTCCAGATACTTCCTGTGCCTGCAGCTCCGTCAGGATATTGCAGTGGGCCGTTTGCCCTGTTCTTTTGTTACTCACGCTCTTCTAGGCTCATATACTCTGCAAGCTGAGTTGGGGGATTATGATTCTGAAGAGCACAGGCATGACTACATCAGTGAATTCCAGTTTGCACCAACACAGACCAAGGAGTTGGAGGACAAAGTAGTGGAACTGCACAAAACACACAGGTTGTCCTTTTTATAAATTATTAAGATTACATAAGTAAAATTCTACTATTTCAGTCTGTGCCTATGTACTGTATCTATAATGCAGAAAGGTCAGGCAATAAACACTTGGAATTGGGTGTCTTTAAAAAGAAATTGGTGTCTTAGCCGTTTTGCCGAGATAAGGCAATTAAAAATGTAACACCCTGGTTGAGCAAGATAGGAAGTCATTCAATAGACAGAATAACATTAAAAATGAATTTAAAAAAAATATTGAAAAAGCAAATGAAAAGAAAAACTATATATGTATTGTTTATTCTATTTCAGGCTTCACACTAATCATTGCCTTGCATAAGTACATACGAGGTGTGGCAGAAAAGTAATGAGACTGGCAACACTGCAAGCGATCTGGCAATGCTGCGCTGTTGTCCTTGATAGAGCACGTGTATCAGTACCCTCCCATAGCTCAGTGCGAGTTTCAACTCCTTCCGTGTTTTTGGTTGTGCGTCACGCAAAATGGAACAGCGGAATTTGTTTTTTTTTTTTATTAATTTTATTACAATCAATACATAGCAATCAAGTTTTTACAAAAAAAAGAATTATGTTAAGAACAGATCGATCCCCACCCCTGAGAGAGAGAGCAAGCCAAACGGTGTAAAATTTAAGGCTTGTAAAAATACCTAAAGTAATAAATTTTCTTTGCTTTATAAACTTATTTTAAAATATTACTGATTAGATCCTGCCATGTTTTGAAAAAGTCTGTATGATCCTCTAACTGAGTATTTGATTTTTCCAATTTCAAATAGTATAACACATCAGTTTCCCACTGACTTAAAAGAGGAGAGTTTGGGTTCTTCCAGTTTATCAGAATAAGTCTGCGTGCCAACAGTGTAGTAAATGCAATCACAATTTGTTTGTCCTTCTCCACTTTAAGCCCCTCTGGAAGAACCCCAAACACAGCTGTTAATGGGTTAGGAGGGATTGTGAGTCCAAGGCTGTTTGAGAGGTAATTAAAATTTTTGTCCAGAATAATGTTAATTTGGTGCAGGCCCAGAACATGTGACCCAGTGAGGCTGGGGCTTGGTTGCAACGTTCGCAGGTTGGATCATGCCCTGGAAACATTTTGGAGAGTTTTAGTCAGACAGATGTGCTCGATATATAATTTTGAGTTGTATAATTGTATGCTTTGCGCATATGGAGCTCGAGTGAATTCTCTGCATTGCTACTTTCCACTCCTTTTCTGATATATTAATTGAGAGGTCTTTTCCCAGTGTCCTCTTGGATCTTTGAAAGGAAGGGATTGTAAAATGATTTTATATATTGTAGAGATGGAGTCTAATTCCTTAAAATTGAGCAATATTTTTTCCGGCGTGGATGAGGGTGCAAGATGAGGAAAATCTGGAAGGTTCTGTTTAACAAAGTTCCTGATTTGAAGATAGTGAAAGAAATGTGTAGCTGGAATGTTAAATTTGGAATGTAATTGTTCATAGGATGCAAAGACGTTGTCTATATAAAGATCTCTAAGCAAGTTAATTCCAAATTTTTCCAGATATTAAAACTGCATATGTTTGTGAAGGTTGAAAGAGGTGGTTCTCTTGCAGGGGTGCCACAGATAGAAGCTTCTCCATCTTAAAATGCTTTCTACATTGGTTCCAGATTCTAAGTGAGTGGAGCACAATTGGGTTATTAGTGTATTGCCGATAACGTGTGTTTATTGGAGCACAGAGCAAGGAATACAAAGAAGTACTGCAGGATTTTACTTCTATTGCGGTCCAAGCCTGTGTATGTTCTTCTATTTGTGTCCAGGTTCTTATCGCCTGTATATTTGCTGCCCAGTAATAAAACTGGAAGTTAGGTAGAGCCATGCCACCTTCTGCCTTTTGTCTTTGTAGGGTCGCTCTTTTGATGCGTGGATGTTTTGAATTCCAAATAAATGAGGTTATTGTTGAATCTAATTGCTTAAAGAATGATTTATTAATGTATATTGGGATGTTTTGAAATAAAAAAAGGAGCTTAGGAAGAATATTCATCTTAACAGTGTTAATTCTTCCAGCTAGTGTGAGATGAAGGGTTGACCATCTATGCAAGTCTTGTTTAATTTTTTCCATGCAGATGACAAAATTTTGTTGATATAAAGCTTTATGTTTACTTGTGATGTTTACCCCTAGGTATTTAAACTGTTCTGCAATGATAAAAGGTAGGGTGTCTAATCTAATATTATATGCTTGAGAATTCACTGGAAAGAGTACACTTTTATTCAGATTAATTCTGAGACCAGAGAGCTTTTGAAATTCTGTGAGTGCTGCTAAGACTGCAGGCACAGAATTTTCTGAGTCCGAAATATACAGTACCATATCATCTGCATATAATGAGATTTTCTGTTCCAGTCCTTCTCTGCTAATCCCCTTTATCTGATCAGTATTTCGACAATGTATTGCCAGTGGTTCAATGGCAATCGCAAACAGCAGCGGTGACAAAGGGCATCCTTGTCTTGTGCCACGTTCTAGTTTAAAGTAGTCTGAGCAAATGTTATTGATGCAAACTGAAGCTTCTGGGTTAGTATACAGTAATTTAATCCATGCACAAATGTTTGGGCCAAACCCAAACTTCTCCAATATAGTAAAAAGGTATTTCCATTCAATCATGTCGAATGCTTTTTCTGCATCCAATGATAATAATATTTCTGGGGTGTTTGATTTAGTTGGTGAGTATATTACATTAAACAGGCATCGAAGATTTGAAGATAAGTGTCGGCCCCTAATAAATCCAGTTTGGTCTTGTGATATTACCGAGGGCAGCACTTTCTCCATCCTTCTCTAACAGCGGAATTTGGAGCAATGTTGTGCCATTAAATGGCAAGTGTGACGTTTGAAAAGTTAAAACAGGCCTATGGGGAACATTCTTTATCACGAGCTCAAGTTTTTCGCTGGCACAAATCATTTTTGGAAGGCAGAAAACACGTTGAAGATGAACACCATTCAGGGAGGACTTCAACTTCGAAAGCCAATGAAAACATCAAACGTGTGAACACTCTTGTGAGATCAGACCGCCGTTTAACATTAAGAATGTTGAGTGAACAACTAAATTTGAACAGATTTACCGTTCATCAAATTTTGACTGAAAATTTGCACATGCGAAAGGTCTGTGCCAAAATGGTGCCGAAAAACTGCCCTCTCCATAACAGAATTTTTGACCTCAAAAGGCATTCCTGTGGTTCCCCAGCCCCCTTATTCACCTGACCTCAGTCTGTGTGACTTTTTCCTTTTTCCTAAACTGAAAAATGTCCTCAAAGGACGTCATTTCGGGACTTTAGAAAACATCCAAAAGAGTGTAACGGACATGCTGAAGACCATACCGGTTGAAGACTTCCAGCGCTGCTACCAACAGTGGGAACAACGTCTCCATCGGTGTGTAGCTGCTCAAGGGAACTACTTTGAAGGGGATAACATTGATGTTTGAAAAAAAGAAAAACTTTGGTAAATAAAAATCAGTCAGCATGATTTATTATATACCAGTAACAATATTCTCAGCATTTCACAACTCACTTAAACATTGTGACACTGCATGATAACATGCAGTGAATACACTTGACTTGAGCATTCATAGTTTTCATTTGCTTTCTCTGTACATCTACTATTTGTTTGCTCACAGGTTGATGCACTTGCTGCTTCCTGAGCAGCTATTCTTTCCTCCACCCTAGCGGCCCGCTTCTTTTCTTCTTTCATCTGCATCTTTTAGCGTTAAAACTGATTAAATCAGTGTTTGTGTTGCAATTAATTAGTTCATTTTCCTTAATTTTTCACTTAAGCTGGCACTTAAGTCTTCAATCTGCCTGAAGAATGATTTAAGATATGAAGAGGTAGGGGAAGTGACGGCAAAGGTGGCAGGGATGAGAACGGCGCCTGTACGCATGTGCCGCATGGCCGCCCTGCTGGCCACTGCCGAGAGTTGATTCTACAATAAAATAAAATAAAAATAAAAGAGGAATAACCTTGGAGGTCAATCATCACCCCGAAAGTGGATAGTAGAAATCACATAGTATATGTTTGCCAAATTTCAGGTCAATAGTTCAAACGGTTTGCGAGCTACAGGTGATTTAAAATCCTGGACAGACAAACAGACAGCCATGGTAGCGTATTATATAAGAAGATCATTGGTCATTCCCCATTTTATGGTCTCCCAAAAACAACCATGCAAGTGGCACAGTGGTAGCGCTGCTGTCTTACAGTAAGGAGATCATAGGTTTATAATAACTACAACAAACATTGCACCAGAAGACAAAATTATTAAAAAGCATTGCATACAACAGTGAATAGTACAATTAGGAAGTAAAAACAGTAAACACAATATACCTGTGTTTAGATTTCTGTTCTTATCCTTGCTATGCTAAATTAATTTCTTAATTAATTATTGCATTGTCGCCTGTTGGGTTTACGTCCACGTTAGTATTAAAAGGTTTCTGACTCAAACAGATGGCCAGAATCCTGACGACTATGCCGCTGTAAATGAGTGGACTCTAGGTAGCACCATTGCCCCTTTTAAAGCCAGCACATTGCTTTGGGGAAGACAAAGATGAAGCAGATCGACAACGTTGCAGAGAAACAAGCGCTCAAGGACGATGGCGTTAGAAAACTGGTATTATATTTTTGCTGAATCTGTCAAAAGCGAAAAAGAACACTCTTTAGTTTGTCCAGTATGTTATTCTTTGATCACTGGATCCAGCATGCAGTGAAGGAAACACACAAAAGACTTTACAGTTCATCATTTAGTGTATTCAGTTACTTCATTTGTGAAACATAAAGAGACCCTCAATGCCTTAATTTACATAAAAAAGATGAGCAGTGGCTTTACATCTTTTGGCCTCAAGGACCAAAAAGCTAAGTTACCCTGGGGAAAAATAAAGTAATCATAAGAGGTTTTGTCAGTGTTTCACATGTGCATTACAGGAATGTGAACTGTCCTGCTTCCACTTTTCTCTTTGATCAAGTCACTTTCTATGCACAGAAAATCATCATTACGAAGGGCTGTGTTTTTAGCACATCTCTTCACAAGGTATAAGCAATTCATACTTTGTAGATACACAACACACAAAAAATGATAATAAGTAAAAATTGAAATACGCCTAAATGCATAATTAAAACTTTTAACCTATGCTCATATATGTTTGAAGTAAGGCTGACAAGCAATTCACATTTTTTTGCGTTTCATTTCAATTGCAAAATGTCACTCAATTAATTTTGATTAGTCACATTTTTACCCAAGGTAGTCATTAGTGTTCAGTTGACCCCTTTCAGTGTGATTGCTGTTCAGTTTCTTTGCTGCTCAAACTGCCTTTTATGTAAACCCTTGATACATGACACAGTTGTTCTAGGTAAGAGTAATGTTTTGGAATTGTCAAACCTCGCTGAATGATGTGTCTCAGCCCTTTATCTTCAATCATTTTAAAGGTCTACAGTCTGATGCAGTCCTTCTTGCAATAAGTAGCTGTAGTTAATGCTTTACATTTTGTTTCATTCATGAATGTAAATTGAGTTTTATTTTTATGGATTGTAGTCTGCCACAGATTTTGCAGCCTTATAAGTTTTTAACAGCGGCATCATGCATGTTTTATTTTTAAGTGATAAACCAAGGACATTGTATTTTTGTGATATTTACATTTACAAGCACTAAATTTACAACTAATGACAGTTTAATCTTTTCAACCTTCTTGGGAGAGTTTTCAATTAAAAGCAAGCATCATATATTTCATCTTTCTAAGTCATTTTTAATGGAATAGATAGGGGTTTCCAAACTTTAAGTCAAAACTCTCCAAAATTGTGTACCATCTGTTCAGGGCCCCCGCTAATATAAAGCCAATACTGCGAAGTAGAGCATGGTACTGCATGATTTTGTTTTATAGTAAGTCTTTTAATCAAATCAAATGCTTAACTACAACAGACTGTTGATAAAAATGTGATTAAACTTTACATCATATCTCAAGGTCAGGTGTTTTCAGCGATTTTTCTTGACATACTGCCTTAAGTAATTGTGAATGTGGAGTGTCTTTAAGTTTTATAGAGTCATTAATGTTAATGGCGGATTCCAGTTTGATCATTTTAAGCACAGTTCTTCCACTAATTTCAGCCTTTTCCTTATTAAAGGAATGATGGAAGGTTACTAAATATTTTCAACTCTGAAAGAAAAACTTTCCACTGATGAATTATATTAATAGTAATACAATGTAATGTTAGAAAAATATATTTTAATATTAATTATTGCTCAAAATTCATATTGATTGTAGAGTGGAACCTCGGTTTGTGAGTAACTTGGTTTACGAGTGTTTTGCAAGACTAGCAAAAATTTTTAATAAATTTTGACTTGATAAACGAGTAGTATGTATACGCTTTGTCTGCTGAGCGTCATGTAATCACAACTGAGCTGATGGTTCTTCTCTCTCTCTCTCTCTCGCTGCGGGATTGTGGGCAATCGTCTACTGTTCTCCGTCTGAGTCGGCGTGCCTCATTCATATAGTCAACATTCGTATGAGTGTATACTGTTTACTACAGCATTGTGACTGTGCGTGTGTGTGAATGTGTGTGTGTGTGTGCTGTGACGTGCGAGTCCCCGTCTTGCACCACCAGCTTTATTCAGCTTGAAACAGCAAGAGCGTGGTTATTTATTGTACCAGGATCTGCCACTCTCCTATACACAGACACAGCAGTCAGGCAGGGTCGTGGCCATGCAGTACTGTGCCCTGTGCATTTATAATATTCCTTGTTCCTTGTATCACCCATCGATGGCAGGCACTTATAACATGTCCGCGATCTTTTCGGATTCGCTTTTACAGCGAACTGCTACAGCGCTGGGAGACTGCGATTGCTTTGGGACGCTCTTCCACGTGTCATCCTGTTGGGTGGAATCCCACAAGAGTTTAGAAACTCAGTGACACCAGTCATGATTCTTTTCAAAGGTAAAGTGCAGGTTAATTTGTTTAATGTATTTTTAATTTATATTTTGTATTAATCATTTTTATATGAACAGTTTTGGGTTGTGGAACGAATCATCTGAGTTTCCATTATTTCTTATGTGGAAATTTACTTTGATATGCGAGTGCTTTGGACTGCAAGCACGTTTCCAGAACGAATTATGCTCGCAAACCGAGGTTCCACTGTATATTCTTCTTCCTTAGCCTGCCAATTTCTTAAACAGTTCTAATAGTGATGGTACAAAAAACAAGTTCATCAATACAAAAAATCTTGTCACATTAAAGGACTGGAACTGAGAGAGAGAGGCACACGGACACACACACACAGTGCAGTCAGCTTGAGCAAGTGGAGGGGTGAGAAAGAGAACACTCACCTGAAGACACACTCTTTCACAAAAATCCATCAGTCTTAGTCTTTGTCCTGGCATGGATTGGCACAAAGAGGTGTGGAAGCGAAGGACCTGTTTCCCATGAGCCAATGTGAGCATTGGAACACTTCCGTTTGGCAGGGGCAATGGGCATGAAGGTGGAGAAAAGGGGTTGGAAAGACAAAATAGGAGTCTAGCAGTAGAAGCTTTGTGATAGCGCACAGTGGAATCAAAACACAGCTGAACATGGAGCTGGTACACAGCTGAACACAGCTGGTTAGGCCGCTGCGTAACCCTTTTAAGTGTCACTTTTACTTGTTTTTTTTTTTTGTTTTCTTGCATACAACCTGACAGGTGTTTATGTACCACTCAGGTTGAGGGCTGCTGCTTATGTGTATGCTTGCATTGATATATGACTGCAATTTAAAGACAACATTAAAATTGAAATTGATTTTTAATGCCAGTCTCACTGGTTTGAAAACTATTGGTTTAGATAGGAAGAGGTGTTGAACAATGAGATAAAGGCAAAATGATGAGTTATACTTTTGAAAATTAATCACATACATTAATACTTTTGCTTTGACAGACCTAATTTGAATATTTCCTAATTTTAATATGAATAACCTAACTTAATTGTTGTAGAATTTGGCAGTCCTAGCATCTGCTGAACCTATCGTCTTCATGGTCAAGTTTTTTACTTATTGAAATTTTCACAGCTACTAACATATGTCAAAAGAGTTATATTTCCAGTATATTTGCAGCTTAATTGCATTTTTAAGTAACTTGATAATATTAATACAATTCAAATTTTGACATTGTTCTGTACAATTTCAGTTAATAAAATTCTCAAATAACAGTATTTGAACTCTGATTGGGTGAAAATAGGTAAAATCAGCAATGGAATTGTGTCTCTTAATGTTTTTAGTATATATATAGTACATAAAACACATGTTAGTACTTAGTTTGACCTTTTCTTTTGGTTGGTGCTTAGGTCTTTCAAACAATAATCAACATTAGAATATTTCACAAATAATTGTACATGTGTGTTTAAAATTCTTGTAGCTACATGCATGTTTGCCATAAGGTTTATTAAACAATCATATACATGCATAACATGTGAAGCACTGTTCAGTCCTCAAACATTGATAAATGCTTAATGTTTATTAATCATAAGGGAAAATCCTATAATGCATTGCATCTTCTGTTCTTTTTCGTCTCGAAGCTTCATTGCAGCTCAGGATAGGAACAAGCAAAGCATCCCCAGGAGTCTGCATATGATGTGTAATTACAACTCTGACTTCTCGCTTCGTCACTTTCTCTTTATTTACTGATACATCAATTGGTGAATTCTACACTAAGTACAAACCAGCCCTCAGTGTCTCTGGTCGTCTGGAGTTTGAAACACACCCTTAGTCTGTATTGTGTCTTAGTACTTGATTTTATTATAATGCTAGCTAATTACATGTTTATATTGTATAGAGAGATAGCACTTTATTTGTCCCCAGAGAATAATTTGTCTCTTTTTTGTACTACAGTATTGGAAAACAAAGGAAATACAAATTATACAGGAATCTCTGCAACACAGTTAATGTTTGTGATATGCCAGTTGATGGACTGCAATGGCAGACAGGCAACTTTTTTTATAGGTATAGGTGGTACATCACAAATATTACCACTTCTGCAAAGCATAGATTGTCATACCTGTACAATGTGCTTAGCAATGTATGTTGAAGCACCAACATGGGGTGAAGCTTGTCTGGATTTAGTATTTTGTAATAATCAAGATAGAGGGTGTAGAGGTGATTGAACCACTAGGGTCAAGTGATCGTAATATTATACAATTCTCAGTATTTTGTAAGAGTGCAGATGTAAAGACTAAAATTGTTAAGTTGAACTTTGGTAGGGCTAATTTTAAATTTTAGACAAAGTCTAAGGAGGATATACTGGGATAAGCTTTTAAGTGTAGAGACAGTCAAGGAGCAGTGGAATAGGTTTAAAAATATTTTACATTTAATGCAGGACAGATACATACCTAAATTTGGAATTAATAGGAAATAAAAAAAAAGATTAATAAATATTTTAAAAAAAGAACATACGAGAACATGAGGGCAACCATTAAGAAGGATATTAGGGAGGCTAAAAACAGTTGTAGAGGAACATAGCAGATAATGTGAAAGAAGACATTAAGAGATTCTTTCAGTATTTTAGTAGTAAAAGAACAGTCAGGGAGTTTGTAAAGTGCATCAGAAATAGTAAAAAGGGAATTAAAAGATACAGACAGTGAAACAGCAGATGCCCTAAACTTGAATCTGAGTTCTTCACAAGTGAGGAAGTGGATAACCTCCCAGAGGTAAACGGGGCTACTAAGGAGATACTAGGAGAAGTACTGCTCAAATTAAATAGGTTGAAATCAAGCAAATCACCAGGAGGAGATAATATTTACCCTCGAGTTCTTAAGGAGGTTAGAGAGTGCATATATAGATATTTTTTGGAAGTCACTGTGCACTGGAAAGATTCCAAAGGACTGTCATGTCATGTCAGTCATTATCCAACCTTCTATACCCTAAAACAGGGTCAGGGGGGTCTGCTGAAGCCAATCCCAGTCAGCACAGGGTGCAAGACAGGAACAAATCCCGGGCAGGGTGCCAACCCATCACAGGGCACACACACACACCAAGCACACACTAGGGACTATTTAGGATCACCAATGCACCTAACGTTTGGTCTTTGGACCGTGGGAGGAAACTGGAACCCGGAGCAGACCCACGCAGACACGGGGAAAACATGCAAACTCCATGCAGGGAGGACCCGGGAAGCGAACGCAGGTATCCTTACTGTGAGGCAGCAGCGCTACCACTGTGCCACCATGTCGCCCTTCTAAAGGACTGGAAAAGGGCAGATATCATCCCATTTTGTAAAAAGGGTGACAGGGCAGGTCCAAGCAACTATAGGCCAGTAAGCCTAACATGTATCACAGGAAAATTAATTGAAGGAATTATTAAGGATAAGATTGAGCAACGAGTTTTTCGGAAGAGTCAGCATGGGTTCAGAAGAGGCATGGTGTGTTTTACTAATATGCTGGAATTCTATGAGGAGGCAAGAAAAGGATACTATCAAAGTGGAGCATATGATATTATTTATGTTGACTTTCAGAAAGCATTTGATAAGGTGCCATATGAGAGGTTGGCATCAAGCTAAAAGAAGTGGGAGTTTTGGGTGATGTTTTTAGATGGGTCGAGACACAGGAAGCAAATGGTGATGGTGCAAGGAACATCATTAAAAGTAGCCGATGTTAAGAATGGTGCTCCACAGGGGTCAGTGCTAGGGCTGCTGCTATTTGTAATATATATATAAATGATTTAGATAGGAATATAAGTAAAAGGCCGGTTATGTTTGCAGATGATAGGTGGATTAGCAGATAATTTGGAATCCGTTATATCGTTACAGAAGGAGTTGGGCAGCATACAGGCTTGGGTAGATTTGTGGCAGATGAAATTTAATGTCAGTAAAAATGTTAGGTTTGAATACACAATGGGCGTTCTGAAAATCAAGAGTACACTTTATGAGAAGGATTTAGGAATCGCAGTCGACTCTACGCTATCAACTTCCCGACCAGTGTTCAGAAGCTATTAAGAAGGCAAATAGAATGTTAAGATATATAGTACGATGTGTGGAGTACAAGTCCAAGGAGGTTATGCTCAAGCTTTATAACAAACTGGTGAGGCCTCATCTGGAGTAATGTGTGCAGTTTTGGTTTCCAGGCTACAAAAAGGACATAGTAGCGCTAGAAAAGGTCCAGAGAAGAGCAACTAGGCTGATTCCAGGGAGACGGAATGAATTATGAAGAAAGATTAAAAGAGCAGAGCCTTTTCAGTTTAAGCAAAGGAAGATGAAGGGAATTAGTACACTGAATAGAAACTGTTATTTTAAAATGAGTTCATCAAGAGCACATAGACACAGTTGGAAACTTGTTAAGGGTAAATTTCACGTAAACCTTAGGAAGTTTTTCTTTAGACAAAGAACAATAGACACTTGGAATAAGCTACCAAGTAGTGTCGTAGACAGTAAGACTTTAGGGACTTTCAAAAGTCAACTTGATGTTTTTTTGAAAGAAATAAGTGGATCGGACTGACAAACTTTCTTGGGCTAAATGTCCTGTTCTCGTCTAGATTGTTCTAATGTTCTAATTGTTTTAAATGAAAAAAAAAACATAATTCTTATTAGGTTTTCGGTTAGGTTTTAATCCTAACCCTAACCCTTTGTTTATAGATGATACATTGGTCCCTTTCTTCTGCTTAACATTGTTCTTATATTGTGGCAACTATTCTAAAAGAGTTTTTTTACTATTATTGACTTTAATGTGTCTTGTTTTTTTTTTCATTTAGGGGACTAACACCAGCTCAAGCTGAAGCTTTGTTCTTAGAAAATGCTAAGAAACTTTCAATGTATGGAGTTGACCTACATCATGCCAAGGTAGTCTTGCTAGTTTTAGGAGAATTTAGCTACAGTGTTCGAATTCATTGCCATGCATCATGGCTTGGTGCTGGGCGGGACTGTGAACTGTGGAAATGGTGGTGGAAATGTTTATGGGGAGGAAGGTGCAGGCCATCCTTGACAATAGCAGTCACCCTCTCCACAACATTTTTGCAGGTCAGAGAAGTAAATATAGCAGTCATCATCTCTCACTGTGCTGTAGATCAGAACACTTTAGACAGTCTATCTATCTATCTATCTATCTATCTATCTATCTATCTATCTATCTATCTATCTATCTATCTATCTATCTATCTATCTATCTATCTATCTATCTATCTCCAACAGTTGAATTGTAGTGACTCTTGTTTCCACTTTATGAGTATCGTCATATAAATAGTGTTATTAATTGTTTTTCAGTACAGGATTTCTAACCAAACAAATTTCACAGCATCTCAACACTACAAACAATTAACCAATTTGCTACATTTACTTTTGTGAATATGCACACATATTTTTGAAGAAAAAAACACATATTACTATTTGTGAATATGCTCTGCTCTCAACAGAGTGGGCCTCCCCATTTAAGAAGTTCTTCCAGAGATCAGCACAATAGGTGACACATGTCAAAATGATTTGCTCCATGTCTGAAGATCCATTTGTAACTGTGTATCCAATATCAGAGGCACAAATTCACCAAGCAGAGTTCAAGTTGTGAAGATTATTGTAACCACTGTCACAGTTCGATGTTGCCACTGACTGCATAGATAATCAAAAGGAAACTGCTGGCACCTTGTGTGCTGGCTGATGGCCTTGATTCAAACAATGCTGTGGAACTGCCTCCTTGATTTTATGTCCGGATACACAGTTTTCAGTTAAATCTGTGAAATTGAAATTGGTTATGCTTACAGATATGGAAAGACATAATTGTTTGGGTAACTCTATTGACTTGAAAGTAATAAGGAAAACAAGGATTAAATGCTTACTTTTTCTGTTCAGTTTGGGGACATTTTAAAAATCTCAGCTTGATGAGATGGTTGCATGTATACAAAAAGGTGTTTTTTAGGTTTTATAAAATGGAAAAGTGAAGTTAGTGTAACGTTTTTATATCTTACACAGGATGTTACAATAAGAAGAAACATTGAAACCCTCAGTTTGTCACCTTTTTATCAGACAATATGCAATGTTTAAAACTAATACCTAACGTGTTTCTTTTTTAAATCTGTCTGATGATATGTGTGTCTTTTAAGGCCGCAGAAAATAAACATTCAGAAGCTTTACTTATGAACTAAAGTCTGTAGGCTACAGCATGTTCAGATTTTCTCTTTTGAATTCCTGTAGTCGATTGTACACCTAGAACTTATTTCTGTAGCCAGGCTGTGGAAGCAAATGTTTCTCTGGTGTGTGTTTTACCTTATTAAGTAACTGACAGTAATAAATGTGCACTGTTTTCAGGAATTTATAGGCCTTAATTATGCCTCTTTGGTGTGCATATTAAAAGTGCTTCATCCATCCATACTTCCTTTTACATATCCGCTATTTCCTGCTTACTCACACGAGAATCTGAAGCCTAAGAAACAAACACAAGGCAGGAATCAGCAAAGGCTGGAATGCCAGTCCACTCAATACATTAAACACTTCTTAAATCACAGGGGCCAATAATAATCTCATTAGAGATCAAATACTGTCAGACGATCCAAGTACATAAGAAGCATGGAAATAGCACTTAAACCTGTAAACTTGTTGCTTTTCTGTCTTGATGACACTTCCCTTACTAAAGTTGTAAATGATCAGGATGTATAATATAATTTACCCTCTACTAATTGCCTTTTGTGTCTATTTTCCAGGACTCTGAAGGTGTAGATATCATGCTGGGGGTATGTGCCAATGGACTTTTGATTTACAAAGACAGGCTAAGAATAAATCGTTTTGCTTGGCCAAAAATCCTGAAGATTTCTTATAAGAGAAGCAACTTTTATATTAAAATTAGACCTGGAGAGGTAAGAAGTATAATTTTGATTTATCTTAAATGTTGAATAAGACAACACATTTTAAAGAAGACATTGTAATAATGTAACTGTTAGTAAATATAAGAACTTTAGGCAATCAACCTTTATACATGTACAGTGGAGCAAAAAATAAATATTACATTTTTTTATTTTAGGTTGTTTAACAACAAATCGTAATTATCTATCTATCTATCTATCTATCTATCTATCTATCTATCTATCTATCTATCTATCTATCTATCTATCTATCTATCTATCTATCTATCTATCTATGTCTGCCTGTCTGTTCTTCTTGAGTGGAAATTTGTTGTAAATGTCAGTTTGTTATATGATAATCAGTTCCACAACCCTTCCAAAAAGGTTCTTTTGTTGGATGCACAAAAATTATTCAAGGTGGTCCCCATCAGCTTTACAAAATGAGCATGTGCTGTTCCTTGTTATTCTTTTATTTGTATTTTTTGGAATACATCCTGTTCTTGCCTTATTTTGTAGTGCAGTGTAAAAATGTAATTTGTTATTTTAATTTGTTCTAGACTGAGCAATTTGAAAGCACCATAGGGTTTAAACTTCCAAACCATCGGTCTGCCAAAAGATTATGGAAGGTCTGTGTGGAACATCATACTTTCTTTAGGTAATTTTTTAAAATGCTTCTTACCTCATACATTTTTGCAATAAAGTCTGTTTATATACTGTATGTTAACTTGATGATCTTGTTCACAAATGGTAATTTGTATTACTTCAACTGACAGTCTGAACATCATAAACATACTCATACTTGCTATGAAAACAACCAATTGTCATGTTTAGCCAACAGTTCAGTATATTTGACTCTGTGTACAATAGAGTACATAGTACAGAAAGAAAAAAAACAGGACAGTATACAACAGTAAATCTTTTCAGTAACTCTAGTATGTAGATGCTTCCCATATAAGACAGTGCTTCATGTCTTTAACCTAAGCAACCAGTTACCTCGAATCAGCAAGCCATCCCTCTGTCTTCCAGGCATTCAGGACCAGCCAGAACTCTGACCATATTCACTTTTATGGATCACTGTACAACACTCTTAAAATTTAAATGTTTTATCATAGAGCACCTCACCTTTCATCTTTTTACCAATTTTCAGAACCTCCATAGGATGCCTTTACCTTAGTCTGTGATCATGGTCTCTAACAAAAGGACAAAATTCTCCCAGCTTCTGACTTTTTAGCCATACCCATTACTCACAGATCATGTCCTAGAGCACCACAGTCTTCTAAGAAACATATAAAAATAACCAAAAAAAAAAACTACAAAGTAGCAAAAAAACAAGACAAGTAGCTATTAAGGTACAACACTATTTAAAAAAAAAAAAAAAAACTTTCACTTAATTAGATGGCTCACATAATTTCAATTCACCTCCTACTTAACACTGCATATTTCACTTTTCTTGTAAAACCAACAAAATATATTATAAAGTAGGTGGGGACTTGCATCTTTTAGTCCTGCATTTCACTCACCTTTCCGCCTATTTCTTTGTGAGATTGTTAATATGGTAACAGCTTGAGCAAGTTAAGCCAGTCTTTCCAATCCAGATTCTCCATATCTTCTTAGTGAATATCTAGGCACTCACTAGCAAGCTGAGAAGCATATTGACACAGTATGTTCTAGGTCTGCCTATAGGAACTGAAGAAACTCTTATGCTTCTAAGGTCTTAGCAAATATGACAATTTCATGAAGAAATAAAATCTTCACTGTAGGCATTTTTTGACAGAAAGGAGCAAGCTAGCATTGGTAATTAATTCAAATATTGGCTGGAATGAAAACCTGCAGTCACTGGGGCACTTCAGGAACTGAGCTGAACACACTATTGTAAGGGTTTTAACTTGGACACGCAGTGATCCCTAATCCTCTAACAGCACTTTTTGGCCTAACACCAAATTGTACATTTCTGTTTAATTAAGGGGGCGGCGCAGTGGGTAATGGGTAGTGCTGCTGCCTCGCAGTTAGAAGACCCGGGTTCACTTCCCAGGTCCACCCTGCGTGGAGTTTGCATGTTCTCCCCGTGTCTGCGTGGGTTTCCTCCGGGTACCCCGGTTTCCTCCCACAGTCCAAAGACATGCAGGTTAGGTGCATTGGCAATTCTAAATTGTCCCTAGTGTGTGCTTGGTGTGTGGGTGGGGGTGTGTGTGCCCTGCGGTGGGCTGGCACCCTGCCCGGGGTTTGTTTTCTGCCTTGTGCCCTGTGTTGGCTAGGATTGGCTCCAGCAGACCCCCGTGACCCTGTAGTTAGGATGTAGCGGATGGGATGATGGATGGATGGATGTTTAATTCATTTGAGATTTTTGTATAGATTTTTTTGTATTGTTTGCTGTTATTCAGCATTGGTCTACATTGTTTCAGTAATTTTGTTATCTTCCTTTTCCTTAAAACTATGAGGTTATCGATTTTTCTTGGCCATAACCACAAAAAACACAGAGTAAGAATTAACAGATTAAAAAATCATTTTAGGGTGGAGTATTTCCATGAGGAAAAAAACAATCTTTAGACCAGATTTTAAGCAATAGAATAGCAGATTAAAATATGAGCTATGAAAGACAATGCATATTTTCAAGTTGGTGACATACAGTATGTGCTATAAATTATAAGGTGACACAACCTTCTGTTTGTTCCATTTTCAAAAACAAGTATTTAGCCTTCATCCAGATCTTTTAACTCATTACCGAATTAATTAAGGCTGAAACTTCTTAAGTAAATTGAAATTAGTAAGGTGAAACTGATCCTGTGCAGCAAATGATTTTTCAAAGATTTCTAAAGGAAAGGTAAATTTGAAATGTCTACCATTAAAAAGCATATTTAGGCCTTGCTCTTATTTTTTTTGAATAATTAATAGTGTTAGAAATAAGTGATTGAACATTTTACTAGTTGTCCATCTAACAGATAGGTAGTGCTTTTCATTTTAAAAATTAAAGTTATAATTTCTTGTTTTCTTATTGTGTTAAAATTACTAAGGCAATGAGTTCAAGAGGACATTAGGTTTGACAGTGCAGGTCTACATTTCTATGATGACTGTGAAATCTTGGATCTTATACTTTGTATATAAAAAATACCGAAGTTTATGTTGCTAATGTTTGTATACTTATTTGTCACATTATCACTTGCTCTTAACTGTAGACAAGGGTTTGCGTAATCCGACATAATGGCTATCATATTTTTATTTTGACCAAATCTTAATTAAAAAAAGCCTTTTGACAGTTAAATCTATCTTTACCATCATCAGGAAGACTGAAGCTGTATACATTGTAGGAATGTTTAGTGCCAAGTCTGTCTTAAAGGAAAACTTCACCCAGAAATGTTTTTTTTTTAATATTTTTATATATTTTATATTTTTATATTTTACTTACCCAATGTATAGTGGCAGTAAAAACCTTTTAATCTCATTTTTTCATGTAGAATGGAGAGAAAAAATGTATAACTGAAGACAACAATGATCAATGCTGGCTTTAATTTGTACAGCATTGGTAGCTATTAGCTTCTATTATATCGTACATGTTTTCTCTCCATTCTGCAAGAAAACATGAGAACAAAGAATCTTCTTGGCCATCACTGCAAACTGCATGGGGTAAGCAGCATATTAAAAATATATATTCTTGAGATGATGTGTCTTGTTTTGAGACATTCTTCTTCGGTAATTCATTCTGTCACTTGTTCTGATTATCTGTGTTTGGGTAATTTCTGGTACATTAATTGAGTGTTCACGGAGTAGTCTCTAAACACTGGTGATCATTAGCTTGATCAGTTTTGATATGCTTTTGCTCTTCCTCTTCCCATTTCTTCTGAGCCCTTAGCTTCTGTTTTTTTATTTAGTCATTTATGAAACATTGTTAAAGAACACAACTAGAGAGATCAGCACAGCTATGATGAAGGGATGTGAAATGTTCTGCAGTTGGCGCAACATGGTATTTGATTTTATACTCCTTAAAATATTCTGCAACTTGTCTTGCTGTTTCACCTGCATACATGACTGGACACTTTTAGTAAGAAATCAAGTAAATAAGAATTTTTGCAACATCAGGAGGCCTTTTGTTTATTACTGAATTTTCCACATGAGCCAGGCATAATTGTATTGTTGTTGACATATTTGCTAGTGACAAAGTATCTCCTGTTATAGCCTAGAAGGTGGCTGTGCTGTGTAAAGTAGGCTGAGGACAAGAAGTTACATGTTAATAGAAAGATATCAGTGTTAGATTATGAGAAAACCCTGTGAAAGGCTCTGTCTGTAAACTTTTGCAATTGTGTTTAATAACATGTGTTTAATAACATGTAGTAGAGATTCTTTGAATGGAAAAGGGTATCATCATGAATTGTATTGAGCAAATTCAGCATTACTGTATGTGCATGATGTAACTGCAATGTCTAGCCTGTTATGATGCCCTGCATAATTAACCATATGGAATATTGATAGTGTTTGTCATATATAATACGTCAGTAGAAAGTCATAACGGAAGCTTTGGGAGAAGGAGTAATCTGATTTGTGTTTATTTTTAAAAGTATTTCAACGGGTCTACTAAAGCATATTTTCCTTTTTTGCAATGAAACACAGTAAATATTGTAATAAAAATAAGCTTAAATAATCACTATTTACCTGTTTTACACACAACTTTGTGAATTTTGTCCAAAGGTAATAGGTTTCAGCAGAGGTAAATGTGTTGGTGTTGAAGAAACATACAGTCATGTGAAAAAGTTTGGGAACCCCTCTTAATTCTTTGAATTTTTGTTTATCATTGGCTGAGCTTTCAAAGTAGCAACATCCTTTTAATATATGACATGCCTTATAGAAACAGTAGTATTTCAACAGTGACATTAAGTTTATTGGATTAACAGAAAATATGCAATATGCATCATAACAAAATTAGACAGGTGCATAAATTTGGGCACCCCAACAGAGATATTACATCAATACTTAGCTGAGCCTCCTTTTGCAAATATAACATCCTCTAGACGACTCCTGTAGCCTTTGATGAGTGTCTTGATTCTAGATGGAGGTATTTTTGACCATTCTTCCATACAAAATCTCTCCAGTTCAGTTAAATTTGATGGCTGCCGAGCATGGACAGCTTGCTTCAAATCATCCAGAACATTGTACTTCTCCCTCTGCATGAATGCCTTTTTAGATTTCAAACTGTGTTTTGGGACATTGACTTGTTGGAATATCCAACTCCTGCGTAACTTCAACTTTGTGACTGATGCTTGAACATTATCCTGAAGAATTTGTTGATATTGAGTTGAATTCATCCGACCCTCAACTTTAACAAGCACCCCAGTCCCTGAACTAGCCACACATCCCCACAACATGATGGAACTGCCACCAAATTTGACAGTAGGTAGCAGGTGTTTTTCTTGGAATGCGGTATTCTTCTTCCACCATGCAAAGCGCTTTTTGTTATGACCAAATAACTCAATTTTTGTCTCATCAGTCCAAAGCACTTTGTTCCAAAATGAATTTGGCTTGTCTAAATGAGCATTTGCATACAACAAGTGACTATGTTTGTGGCGTGAGTGCAGAAAGGGCTTCTTTCTCATCACTCTGCCATATAGATGTTCTTTGTGCAAATTGCACTGAATTGTAGAACGATGTACAGATACACCATCTGCAGCAAGATGTTCTTGCAGGTCGTTGGAGGTGATCTGTGGGTTGTCTGTAACCATTCTCACAATCCTGCGCATATGCCCTTTCTGTATTTTTCTTGGCCTGCCAGACCTGGGTTTAACAGCAACTGTGCCTGTGGCCTTCCATTTCCTGATTACATCCCTTACAGTTGAATCTGACAGTTTCAACCTCTGAGATAGCTTTTTGTAGCCTTTCCCTAAATCATGATACTGAACAGTCTTTGTTTTCAGATCTTTTGAGAGTTGCTTTGAGGATCCCATGCTGTCACTCTTCAGAGGAGAGTCAAAGGGAAGCACAACTTGCAATTGACCGCCTTAAATACCTTTTTTCATGATAGGACACACCTGTCTATGAAGTTCAAGGCTTAACGAGCTAATCCAACCAATTTGATATTGCAAGTAATCAGTATTAAGCAGTTACATGCATTCAAATCAGCAAAATTACAAGGGTACGCACATTTTTGCACTGCCAGTTTTTGACATTTGATTTAATTTCATACAACTAAATACTGCTTCAGTAAAAATCTTTGTTCGGAAAACACCCCAGTACTCAGATGTTCCTAGGAAATGAAAGACATACCACTGTTATTTTTTTTTGTTGAAAGTAAATTATTATGCAGGGTGAGAGGGGTTCCCAAACTTTTTCATATGACTGTGTTATATTATAAATTTCAATGAGTTAAAACTTTCTAAAGCTATTCATATTTTAATTCTGGAGATAAAACTAGATTATAGCCCTTTGCTGATGTATTTTCCATTGAGATATGTATATATGTCTTTTACTCTTTATACAGTATATAAGGAAATCACATTCAAAAGCATTGTTCAATTGTACTGTAATTCCCTGTATTGATTGTAAGCAAAATAATAGAAACCATGCTGACAGCAACAGGTTATTAATTTTTTTAACATTGTGTTCCACATAGAATAAGTATGTAGAAAATCAAAAAAGACAACCACTACTGTACAGTACACAGGATTGAAAAGCTTTCTAAGTTCTGTGCTTTGCTTATTCCTGTCCATTTCAATTTTTTTTTATTGTGGATGAATCTGTGACCACTATGGTTCTAGAGCAGGGATGTACAATTTCGATCCTGGATGGCTACAGTAGCTGTTGGTTTTCCTTCTTTCCACTTTTTTCATCAGTGACTGATTTCTAATGCTAATTGACTTATTTTTACCTTCATTTTAATTGACATGTTTTTTAAGACTTGGTCCTCTGAATTGATTCTTTTCTCCTTGAATGGCAGGCAAACAAAACTGAGATATAAAATGAGCGAACTAATGACTATTGGGACCACAGACTCCAAACAACTTCACTCCAGTCAGTTTTATAATTATAAACTGATTTTTGTGTTGTTCATACCTCTCCATCAGCGTCTTTTGTTTTGTAAACGTGGGGATCAGCACAAGCAGCAAGCAGACTGCTGTCCCATCCCCTCTACCAACAGAGCTCAACTCAGGTAAAAAGCTCTCCCAGCTCAAGCCTTGTTTAATTTGGTGTGAGGTGCCTGGAGCTGTAAAGGGTAAATAATACAGTATATCATTATTTGAAACACTTGCACTTCATGTGTGTTCCATGTCTACAACGATCTATGTAAGTGTAGGATGACAGGAAATGTGAGAAATGCAAGAAATGTTGAACACATAACTAAAAATGAAACATTTCTCATATTTTAGTAATAATTGACAAAATTTTAGACATGAAGTGTATAATGTGTGAAGACTGAAGTCCAAATATCAAATATACACTTTCACAAAAGATACACGTATAACAAAACAAGTGCACTTTTATTCAAGAATATATCCAAAGTAAAAGTAACTGGGGTAAGGTACGACACTGGTGCGACTGCTTTTGTGGTAAAGTGGTAAGAACTCCTGACTCGTAATCAAGAGATTGCAGGTTTGATCCTGGTTGCTTCCCAGAATTAACATTTTGAGAAAACAGCTGCTCTTGTTGCTATTATACAATAAAATCATATATTTGACTTGAGTCTGTAACAGCCGGTGTAAATGTATGGTACTCGTAAAGATTAGTGTTTTTTTGATTTTTTTATTCAGTTTTATTCAGTCAGTCGATCTGACACTGCTGTTTTCAAATAAAGACGTGCTATAACATAGGTGAACTCAGATGAGAATGAGCAAGGCATCCCGAGCTCACCAGGGTATTGTGCAAAGTTCTGTTTGTGATTATATTTTGTTAAGGTCTTTATATAAGAAAAATGTATACATTACTTATATAAAAGCCACATCGAATGTTATTTCCCTGTTTACCATGATTTATTTACTTATCTTTCTACAGCATAAAGTCACAAGTAGACTTGATTTAGAGGTGCGAAGGAGTTTAAGGTGGGCCGGGATTACAAGTTTTTTCGTAGGCTTCAGGGATTCTAGTGTTAAATGTGGTGTGTGTGATCACAGTCACATGACACAGTGATAACCAATCACAAAACTGGCAATAGATGTCATATGCACAAACAATGTTGCTAGTACCATGCAAAATTAGCACAAAACAGCGGTGCCCATAAGAAAAACAAGCCATACACTGTATGTGATTTGATTTTTCAAGTCTAAGGCCCATCATCACAATAGCTGAACAAGAACAATACATAATTTCTTATACACTCTTTAAACTGTTCCCAAAAAGAATGATGGCCATTGTTATATTTCTTCAGTTCACTTTTGTGAAATTACAAATATTTGTATGATTTACAACTTCAGCCTCCAACAGCAGGTACCAGATGAAATGTTGGAGCCTTAAATGTGCTATGGTGTTTGTTATTACAAATGAAATAAGCATTTACAAGTTTATATGACAGTCCTCTCCATGTTGAAACAATGTGGCAATTTAAACTGAACCACTGCCAGGCATTTTAGTTATGTGTAATTATAATTCCATTACAAGACATTTTTGCAGATCCAATTGGCAATAATTGTTTTATAGTTTACATTCTTACAGTTACATTATACAATGTATTAATTGTATGCATTGCTACTTTATCAGAAGCTGTTTCTAAATCATTATGTCTGGCTCTAACATTTTGCCTAAATTAGTGGGAAGTTTGTTTGCTCAGGAATGTATGTGGAGCACCCATTGTGCACTGATCAGCTAAATATTACATTCTGCATTTGGCAGTGTAGGCTGTTAAGTGGGTAGCAAATATAATACAAAGGAGATGGGTTGCTGTATGCTGACATATACATCTGCACCAGTAAACAGAGTGGGGCCAATCAAGGTATTACTTTCAAAGATACAGAAAAAATATACAGGATATAAAATTATAGGAAGCACAACTAGCACAGATAATATTGATTAAAGTATTATGGATGTGTGAAAAAGTAAATACACCCCATAGTAATTGCTGACTTTTTCAAAATATTTTAACAGGCAATTTTAGATCTTTATGCAGACAGTGCCTACAGATAAATGTGATAGACAGTACCTGAACAAATAGCACATGAAATTCACTCTTATGATGTAAATTAGCAGCTATGTAAATTCTCCATATGTAAAAAATGAAAACATCCCTATGTTTATCACCACATCAAATTAGAATCAGATACTGCAGATTAGGTGCCAATTCAAAGACCTCCTTAAGGATTATTCCGGTGGACCATGTTATATTTAAATCACAGATGTCTAGGGTCTGGTGTTTACTTTGCTATTGTGTGGTATCATCATGTCAAAACCAAAAGAGCTCTCTAAGGCCCTCAGTAAAAAAAGGCTGTGAATGCCTATCAGCATGGCAAAGGAATTAAAAGATTAACTGTAAGGAAAATCATCTACAAGTGGCATAGATTTCAGACAACTGTTTATTTGTCGTGGACTGGCTGGCACAGCAAATTCAACCCAAGAGCTGGCCATTTGATATTTAAAGAAGTCTCCAAGAAGTCTTACAGTTTCATTGCAACATCTGCAAGTAACTGTTGCAAACATTGGTGTCAAAGTGCATGCATCTACATCCATAAAAAGACTGCACAAAAACGACCTGAATATGATGTGTGCCAGAAAAAAAGCCTTTCCTGTTCAAAAAGAATACAAGAGTAAGAGTGCAGTTTGCCATTGAACATATAGGTAAAGACAAGGGGCCTCATGCATAACGCCATGCATATAATTCACACTATAACGTGGTGTAAGCACAGAAGCAGAAATGTTCATACGCTCAAAAAAATCCAGATGCATAAATATGTGCAAATGGCAACTTCTATGTTCTTCCGCTACATAAATCCCCATCAACGTGAAAAGTAGCATACGTGCACGTGCCTGATATCCCGCCCCAACTCCTCCCAGAATTACGCCTCTTTGAATTTGCAAATCAATATAAATAGCCCTTAAGCTCAGCCTTCTGTGAAAAGATAATGGCAAAAGCACAGGGGAAAATAGAAGAATTTCAGTGAATACCAACTGGAGGCAAGGAAAAACGTACTATTTGTTGGTTTAAAAAGTGGTATAAATAACAAAAGGAAGTTGATCAAGTGACATAGAGTGTTGGGGAAACTCGAAAGCTCAAGTTCACAAAGTCACACAGTGCTCGAAATAAACAAGAAGTTGTCAGATATCAAAGTCTGAGTGTCATATGAAAGCTTATTAGGGTACAGAGAAAAAAAATATACACACAGTGGGAGAAAAGCACGAAATGTCAACTTTAATCTCGAAATTTCCACTTTAATCACATAGTTTATTTTGTCATTAAAGTAGAACATCATAAACTTCATCTTAAACTCGTTTAATTTACTAGTTTCTCAAATCCCATCGTAACTAAAGTAGCATGTTAAATGCTTTGTTTTGTATTTGATCCTCTATGTGCTCTGTGTGTCTGAATCACTATGTGCTTCCGGGCTTTCTCTTCCTCCGACAGACACAGAATCCATTACATTCGTAATTTTACAGCTCTGTGAATAGTTAAAATACTAAGATGTATACGTGATATAATTTTCATGATGATAGGAGTTAAAGCATGTTATTAAACATGGGAATACAGTGGCACAGTGATTGTTCCTGCCTTGTGCAAGATGCTTGCTTTGCCATGCACAATCTTTGATAAAATAATTTATTGCAGCAGTACTGTCTCTTTCAAACGTACTAACCTCCAATTCCTGTCCTTCCTTTTCTTTCTCCAAATACCCAATCACTACACAATCAGCTCTGTAATAAACGTTAAGCCATCTGTAAGCTTAGAACGCCGATTCTTCAAACTTTTAAGGAACATCTTCATAGTACATGTTTAGAAGAATGCAGCGTGAGGCAGGAACAATCCGTGAATGGAGCGCTAGCTCCTTCCTAGCACTGTGGCAGTGTGTCCTCACAAGTTTAATTATTAACAATATAGATTATTTAAATGAAGTTAAAGTTTTATCTGTATAATATAATAAACATATTTTGCTGCATTTCATCTTAAAAATGATATTGTCATCATATGTAAATATGCTCTTTATAAAGTGACTCAGGTTGTGCAATATTATAACTGTAGTTTACAGTGAGGTGATTGCAAACAGTTTACAATCAGCACTTGATGGACTGATTGAGTGCGTTTATAGTTCTTGGGATGAAACTGTTTCTGAACTGCGAGGTCTGTACAGGAAAGGCTCTGAAGCGTTTGCCGTATGAGAGCAGTTCAATAGGCAGCGTGTGCTTGATGCTGTATCCCGATAGTTCTCTTTCCAATCAGCTGCTGAGCTGTGATTCCCCACTCAGATACAGTGATATAAATACTCTGAGTGGTGCAGTGAGAGTAATATGGAAAAAGATGATCCGCTGTGGCAATCCCTAACGGGAGCAGCTGAAAGAAGAAAAAGAAGGTGCAGTGAGAGTAAGGCCGGAGTTATACTTCACGCGACGCATGCTGTAGCGGACATTCCTGCTACGCAAGCGTTGTAGTGTTCATACTTGCGTATGTGTTCTGGTGTTCTGGAGGAATCCACCAGGTGGCAGTGCGAGATATTATCACGGTGAGAACATGGTGAGAACATGTCCGGCTTCTCTGTGTTGTGAATTGCCTAGAACACCTATTAAATTCCGATGGCACCTTACCACAATATCTCTGAAAAGTATGTTTATTGATTAAATCCATCAATCCAGGGATGTGTCCATTCCAGCAAGCATTGGGCACGAGTGAGAAACAGTCCCTTGACGAGGCCTCAGCTCATCACAAGGTGAATACAAGCACACACATACACTAGCATCATTTTAGCGGCACCAAATCCCCAAATCTGCATATCTTTGGAAAGAAACTAGAGCACAGTGTGGAATACAAGCAGGAAATACCAGCAACTAAACTCCCTGCGAGACAGCAGTGCTATCGCTCCACCACCGTGACACCCCCGTGTGTGTCATTATTCCTCCATGTGTGTAATTATTAACAGTATTCATTATTTAAACGAAATTATATGTAAAATTAAACATACACACTTTAATGCATTTCATCATGAAAGTGATATCAAGTATAAATCTAAAGATTCTAAATGTGCAGAGAGTTGGAATATCATACATTTAATTTGTTCTGTGTGGCGATCTATTGCTGCTTTCTGCTGCTGTCAGGTCCAAGAAGCTTGTAGCGATTAAAAACTGGGATGACGTTTACGATGGTCTGCTTTAATGATAAAGTAAACTACGAGGTTAAAGTGGACATTTCGAGATTAAAGCCGAAATTTCCACTTTAATCACAAAATACACGTTTTCAACGTGTCCTTTATTTTTTTCTCAGTGGCTCAAATATAACGCTATACATTATGTTGCTGTTGTTAAGTTGCAAAAATAAAAAAGACGGCACAAAAGATGGTATGTGAGACTTTTAAAATGTATTGTGTCATTACGTTCAGGAATATGCAACGCTTGAATATAAAAGTACCATGAATGCATCTGTATGTCAGCATTTTGCTTCACCACATCAAAGCATGCATCCTGTAGGATCTGCATAGAGGCTTTCTGTCACATGTAGATAGTAAACAGAGACACTGACGTCACGTTCCGACTTTTAGCACACTGCACCCCCCGACTTCTTGCTGGTACTGCAACTCGCGCACGCGTCACGTTAATTTCTGAGGACCTGCTCAGAGGACGCGTGAAATGAACGCTGAGAACACGTAGCAGCCATGATGCAGGCGCGTATGCGTTCTGAGCGTGAAGTATAAATCGGCCCTAAAAATGCTAAAGCAGCTATGGTATTTAGAATACTTTGGCTATTCCCTGGACCATTATATTGTTACAGGTTAATTACAATTAGTTGCCTTAAACTAATAAACAATATGCAGTTAGTTTCAGTGTATATGATAAAGCCGCGTCAGGGATGTGGATCTAAAAAAGAAAGGGTAACCTCACAGGAACAGTAGCATCGCTTTGACACTGGGTGCCGCTAGTTTGCAAAACCGAGCGGAGAACTTGCGTACGCCAGGGTTGGAGCTACCGTGAAAATGTGTGTGACTTTACGCCAAGTTTAGGTTTTATACATCGTGATTTGAGCGTGGAAACTTTCATACGCAACATTTTTGTGCGTATGCACTGTTTTGTACTTGAGGTACCAGGCCTTTTTTAATAATGTAGTCTGGACAGATCAATCAAAGATATAGTTGTTTGGGCACAGTAACCATAGATATGTTTGGTGCAAACAGAAAACAGCATTTCAAGAGAAGAACCTCATACCAACTGTCAAGCACGGTTGTGGAAATGTTATGATTTAGGGTTGCTTTGCTGCCTCTGGGTCTGGGCAGCTCACAATCACATAGTCAACTACGAATTTTGCATCATATCAATCTGTGCTTGAGGTGAATGTGAGGCCATCCATCCATCCATTATCCACCGCTTATCTGAGGTCGGGTCGTAGGGGCAGCAGCCTAAGCAGGGAAGCCCAGACACCTCCTCCAGCTCCTCTGGGAGGACCCCGAGGCGTTCCAAGGCCAGCCGGAAGATATAATCCCTCCAGCATGTCCTGAGTCTGCCCCATAGCCTTCTCCTAGTGGGTCATGCCTGGAACGCCCCCCCAGGGAGGCGTCCAGGAGTCATCCTAACCAGATGCCCAAACCACCTCAACTGACTCCTCTCAATGGGAGGAGCAGTCTCTCCCAGATAACTGGACTCCTCGCCCTATCTCTAAGGAAGAGTCCAATAACCCTGCGGAGAAAACTCATTTCGGCCTCTTGTATCCGCAATCTTGCTCTATCGCTCACTACCCAAAGCTCGTGGCCATAGGAGAGGGTAGGAACATAGATTGACTGGTACAGTTGTGCTTGAAAGTTTGTGAACCCTTTAGAATTTTCTATATTTCTGCATAAATATGACCTAAAACATCATCAGATTTTCACTTTCACAAGTCATAAAAGTAAATAAAGAGAAACCAGTTAAACAAATGAGACAAAAATATTATACTGTACTTGGTCACTTATTTATTAAGGAAAATGATGGAATATTACATATTTGTGACTGGCAAAAGTATGTGAACCTTTGCTTTCAGTATCTGGTGTGACCCCCCTTTGCAACAATAACTGCAGCTAAATGTTTCCGGTAGCTTTTGATCATTCCTGCACACCTGCAATTTTTTTTTGGAGAGCAGTGGCTTTCTTCTTGCAACCCTGCAATGCACACCATTGTTTAGTGTTCTCCTGATGGTGGACTCATGAACATTTGTACACAATCTGTCTGACTGTGGATTGGTGTGATCCAGACTCTTTAGAGATGGTTTTGTAATCTTTTCCAGCCCGATGAGCATCAACAACTCTTTTTCCCAGGTCCTCAGAAATCTCCTTTGTTCATGCCATGATACACATGTTGTGAAGAGCAGACTTTGATAGATCCTTGTTCTTTAAATAACACAGGGTGCCACTCACACCTGACTGTCATCCCATTGATTGAAAACACCTGACTCTATTTTCACCTTCAAACTAACTGCTAATCCTAGAGGTTCATATACTTTTGCCACTCACAAATATGTAATATTCGATCATTTTCCTCAATAAATAAATGACCAAGTATAATATTTTTGTCTCATTTGTTTAACTGGTTTCTCTTTATTTACTTTTAGGACTTGAGTGAAAATCTGCTGATGTTTTAGGTCATATTTATGCAGAAATATAGAAAGTTCTGAAGGGTTTACAAACTTTCAACCACCACTGTATTACCGTCAATGCGGACCAAGTTCCTGCTCCTCCTTTACAGGGACTGAATGGCTCATAATATCGAGCCTTGTACCCCTGTACTCTACCCCACAGAATGCTTCAAGGGACACGATCGAATGCCTTCTCCAAATCCACAAAACACATGTGGACTGGTTGGGCAAACTCCCATGCCCCCTCCAGGATTCTGGCCAGGTTGTAGAGCTGGTCCAGTGTTCCACGGCTGGGACGGAATCCGCATTGTTCCTCCTTAATCTGAGATTCGACCATTGACTGAACTCACTTCTCCAGCACCCCTGAATAAACCTTACCTGGGAGGCTGAGGAGTGTGATCCCCCAATAGTTGGAGCACATCCTCTGGTCACCCTTCTTAAAAAGGGGGACAACCACCACCCCGGTTTGCCAATGCAGAGGCACTGTCCCTGATGTCCATGCGATGTTACAGAGACGTGTCAACCAGGACAGCCCCACAACTTCCAGAGCCTTGAGGAACCCAGGGTGAACCTCGTCCACTCCAGGGGCCCTGCCACCTCTGAGCTTTTTAGCTTTTTTGGCGACCTCGGCACCTGTTATGATGTTCCATGTTCCCCCGGAGTCCTCAACCTTTGCTTCCTCTAAGGAAGACATGCTGGTGGGATTGAGAAGATCCTCAAAGTATTCCTTCCACTGGTCAATAACATCTTCAGTTAAAGTCAGCAGGACCCCATCTCCATTGTACACAGTGTTGGTGGAGCACCGCTTTCCCCTCCTGATGTGCCTGACGGTTTGCCAGAACCTTCTCAGTGCCGACTGAAAGTCGTTTTCCATGGCTTCCCCAAACTCCTCCCATTCCTGTGTTTTTGTCTCTGCAACAGCCGATGTCGCCACACACTTGCCCCGCCGGTACCCCTCAGCTGCCTCTGGAGTCCCACTGGTCAACAAGACCCGATACATCTCTTTCTTCAGCTTGACAGCTTCTCGAACCTTAGGTGTCCACCACATGGTTCATGGATTTCCGCCACGAGAGGCACCGACAACCTTGCGGCCACAGCTCTGTTCTGCTGCTTCGACAATGGAGGTTCGGAACATGGCCCATTCAGACTCAATGTCCTTCGCCTCCCTTGGAATGAGGTTGAAGTTCTGCCGGAGGTGGCAGTTAAAGATCTTTCTGACCAGTTCCTCCGCCAGACGTTCCCAGCAGACCCTCATTATACATTTGGGTCTGCCTGGTCTGTCCGGCAGCCTTTCCCACTATCTGATCCAACTTACCACCAGGTGGTGATCAGTTGACTGCTCAGCCCCTCTCTTCACCCAAATGTCCAAGACATAAGGTCGCACATCCGATGACACGATTACAAAGTCGGTCATCGAGCTGCGACCCTTGACATCCTGGCGCCAAGTGCACTTATGGACACCCTTATACTCGAACATGTTGTTTGTTATGGACAATCCATGACCAGCACAGAAGTCCAACAACTGAACACCACTCGAGTTTAGATCAGGGAGGCTATTCCTCCTAATCACACCTCTCCAGGTTTCACTGTTGTTGCCAATGTGAGCGTTTAAGTCTCCCAGCAGGACGATAGAGTCCCCAGGAGTTGCGCCTCGCAGCACCTCTTCCAGGGACTTCAAGAAGGCTGGGTACTCTGAACTGTCATTTGGTGAATAAGCGCCAACAACAGGCAGAGACCTTCCCCCAACTTGAAGACGTAGGGAAACAACCCTCTCCTCCAACGGGGAGAACCCCAACGTGCAGGCTTAGAGCCGGGAGGCCATAAGCAAGCCCATCCCTGCCCGACGCCTCTCACCCACAGAAAATCCAGAGTGGAACAAACTGCAGCCTCTCTCAAGAGGAATGGTTCCATAGCCCAGAGGTAGAGGTGAGCCCGGCTATATCTAGCCGGCACCTCTCAACCTCTCGCTTCAGTTCAGGTTCCTTCCCCGCCAGAGCGGTAACATTCCATTTCCCAAGAGCCAGTTTCGGCAACCGAGGGTCAGAATGCCAGAGTTCCCGCCTTTGGCTACCACCCATATCGCATTGCACGCGACCCCTATGCCCTCTTTTGCAGGTGTTGGGCCCACAGGAGAGTGGAACCACGTTGCTCCTTCAGGCTGAGCCCGGCTAGGCCCCATGGTCGAAGTTTCAGCCACCAGGCGCTTGCCAGCAAGCCCCTCCCCTGGGTCTGGCTCCAGGGTGGGGCCCCAGGTAACCTTTCCCGGGAAAGGGAAACGCCGATCCTTGGTTTAACTCCATATGGGGTCTCAGGATCGAATGTGAGGCCATCTGTCCAAAGCTGAAGTTAATCAGAAATGGACTTTTCAACATGATAATGATATGACACACATTATCAAATCCAACGAGGAATGCTTTAGGAAGAAGAAATTGAGGGTTATGGACTGGCCCAGTCAAATCTTGATTTGAATCCCATTGAAATGTAATGAGGGTTTAAAATGGGAAGTGCATACAAGGACACCCAAAACATCTTGCAACTGAAGGAATTCTGTATGGAGTAAATGTCATAGACTGTTGAGCAGTTATGCAAAATACCTGCAAGATGTAATTTCTGCTAAAGCAAGCAATACCAGCTTCTAAGGCCAAGGATGCAGATTCTTTTCCCTGTAGACCATTACATCTTTGAATATTTTTGTTGAATAAATGAGTGAAAAGGCAAATGCTAATTGTGTTTTTATTCAAGTATATCATCTTTATCAATAGATACTATTCAAAATGAAGATCTAATGTTTGCTTGTTCATATGTGTTGAAAATGTCAACAGTTTCCACGAGGTGTACTTACTTTTTCACCTGACTGTACATAAAGAAAATAAAATTCTTTTAAGCAGTCTTGATCCTTTCTTATCTGCAGGAATATATTTCTGTTTTTATCACATTAAACACTGAAATCATTTGATATGCACTATAGTTATAATGGTAGGTGATGTCATCCAGTTTTGTTCTTCTGATTCCTGTTATGCCACTTGCTTTACAATAGCTTTAGTGTTTAACTCTGCTCCTATTCTATAACTGGCTACCCTTTTTTGGACAGATCATGCAACCAGAAGTGAACATGGTAAAGCCTTCTGGTTTGATTCTATCTATTTGCCACTCTAACAGGTCATATTCAGAACAGAGTCATTAAATAATATATTTGTTTATAGTTATCTACAGTGTGCAAGTATGCAACACAAAGGACTATGCCACTACTGTAGTCTGGTTTCAAGGTAATTTTTAATCATTTTTCAGAAAATGTCAGGCTGAGAAGGTTTTGTCAGTTGAGTTCAAAAAAGAGCATTCTGGACATTCATCTGCATTCAAGAATCTTTATCATCTATATATATAATTCACTAAGGCAAGACACCCATGGAAAGCACGCCGGAAGGGGCGTGGATTCACTAAGCTGCCGACAAGTAAGACACCTATGGCGCACGCAGGAAGGAGCCACGCCGGAGGTGAATTGCCATATGCAGCGTGTAAAATGGTTTGCGAGGGGTATCCCATGGGATCCTTAAAACAGTCCTTTACATCTGAGGTTAAAACACAATGAAGTAAGCAGTCTTTAAAAACCGAGTTTTCGGTTACGACGCTCGACCGCGTGCACCATAGCAAACTGTTTTACACGCTACATACAGCAATTCGCATCCGTGGCAATCATGCATCTTCTTAGATGCTCCTGCAGGAACACGGAAAGTCTACGTGAGTCACAGGTGCATCTGGACTGTGCAAAGACGACAACGACTCAAGTGACGAGTTGGAGGTGGGCATATGAGCGATGGCGGTCCGCCAGTTTTCAGTCACGTACAATTGTGTGTTGGTTCGTTCCGTGCATTGTTACAATTTTGCTTTTCTTGCTGATTTATTGCATTACCGATTTTTCAAATGTTAATTTTCTCCCTGTGCTTAAAAATCATTAAAAAACCGGCCTGATTATGCGGCGTATGGTACGCCGTTGGTTGGCTAGTAGGATTATAAAACTATAGGATTATAAAACAAACCCTTAAAACAACTAAAGTAGCATTATGGATATGAATGAACATTGAATCCATCTTCAAGGAAACTAATAACGCCACTGGTATATTTAATTTTTTGACTGATGCCTTTATCCAAGGTGACTTACAGCGTTTATGATACAATTGGTTATTTTCTTTTGGTTTTCCAATTGGAGTTACAGGCTGGTCAAGCGACTTGCTCATGGTCACTCAGTGTCAGTTGCGTGATTTGAACCCACAACGTTAGGGTCAGGGAAGTGCAAGGCCTTAACTACTATACCACATTGCCTGCCTCGTATCGTGTTAGTGACGTAATCTGTGAGATGTGTGAAATATATTTGCCCGGAGGAAGGCAACATTTTTCTGAGGGCTTTCGCAGCTTGATGTACACGAGTGGATGTTTCAGATGTTTATAATGTTTTGCTTCAGACAGTATAGCTGCTCAGTGTGTCTTTTTTATATGTCAAGCCTACCTCCAAAACCACTGAGTCTATCTTCATGAAGCCTGAATTAAACCAAGCTGTATGTGTGGACTTTATTGTGCAAAACGTTTCAGAAGAAATTTACCATATGTGACAAAACTACACCTCTATTTTGAAAGTACTCAACATATATATATCAGTCTGTATCAAACTTAACATTTTTATGTGAATCATATCCAAAGCCTGATGGCTTTATTTTATTATTCAGGTATAGCCTCTGGAGAATAGGTTTGAATCTCTGTCTCAATTACTGTCTCTGTTAGAAGGAGTTTGCACGCTCTGCATGCATGTGCCTGGGTTTTCCTCCAAGTTTTGTAGTGTTCCCATATCCCAAAGAAATTCACATTTGGCCAATACAAGTATGAATGTGCACTTTATAATAAACTGGTGTCCTACCCAAGACTGATTTCTGCCCAGCATCCAAATTAAATCCCTATTTCCCACTTAATCTTAGTCCATGATTCCCTGAGTTAAGTTGTTTTCAATTTAATTACGTGATTGAACAAAAATGTAAATATAAATACTATTAACAATATAGGAGAAGGCAAAATAATTTCTGTGTTTTACAATATGTGAAAATGACTTGTCTCTACTTGATAATGTTGGGTATAGACACTAAATAACTGTCAATATGTTATACTGTTCTTAAGGGTCTTTCAGGAAGTCCTGTGCTTTCAGGATTACTATGACATTAATGAACTTTGCTCATTAGGTAATGGAAGAAGCACAGATGTAGCAGCAGGATTACGGAAGCTGGTTTATACTGGAACATTCGTTCTGATGTAATGGACAAATATTTCAGATAACATTCATGTTACAGCAGTCCAGTAATGGTTAATTTTCTTTATTGGAATTTTTATACAAACACAAAAAAGTTGCAAAATCTTAAAAGGTGTTTTTTTGTTTGTGTACTACTGGTAAAGTAAAGTTTGTTTTTTTCCTTTCCTTTTTTCCCAACTTTTGTCAAAAGGTTGGTTTCCCCTGAGCAGCCCCCAAAAGCCAAGTTTCTTACACTGGGGTCCAAGTTCCGCTATAGTGGTCGGACTCAAGCTCAGACAAGACAAGCAAGCACATTGATTGACAGGCCAGCTCCGTTTTTTGAACGAACATCCAGTAAACGGTTGTCAAGGAGTCTTGATGGAGGTACGTGTTTTTTTTAAGTTGTTGTACTCCATAGCAAGAAATGCTTTTGACATCTTTTCAATAATGTGCTAACATCTTTTCCTAAAAATTAAAAACATATACATAACTATAGCAAATTTTGTCATTGAAAATGCAATGTTTACAAAATCATATGCTCCTCATCCAGTTAGTTAAAATTGATAAATTGGTTTAATTTAAATTAAACATACAGTTAGGTACATAAATATTTGGATAGAGACAACTTTTTTCTAGTTTTGGTTCTATACATTACCACAATGAATTTTAAATGAAACAACTCAGATGCAGTTGAAGTGCAGACTTTCAGCTTTAATTCAGTGGGTTGAACAAAAAGATTGCATAAAAATGTGAAGCAACTAAAGCATTTTTTTAACACAATCTCTTCATTTCAGGGGCTCAAAAGTAATTGGACAATTGACTCAAAGGCTCATTTAAAATTCATTGTGGTAATGTACAGAACCAAAATTAGAAAAAAGTTGTCTCTGTCCAAATATTTATGGACCGAACTGTAACTTTAAAAAATTGCCTTTCCAGGTAAGGTCTTTACATCAAAATTTATAATTTGTGCGTGAATGGATAACTGTGAAACAAACACACAAAATTAAAAATGAAAAAGCATGCGTTTTGTGCATTTTTAACATTTTTTATTCTGTCAAGTAATGTTATTCTGCAATAGGACATACAGGAAATTATGTCCAGCATATGTTTCCTGTTATATTGTTACATAAGCAGTACTTTACAACAAGCAAAGTCTCAACTGCCTGTCGTACTTTTACCATTTAAAACAAATATTAAATCCTCTGCATTTCAAGTACTGCTAATTAGTTCATATTTTACAGTGTGGCTTTCCCAACTTTGATACAATACAGTACTTTGAAATGTATTGATATTTGATGCCATTTTAGATATCACTGATGAGGATGGTGATGTGAGGGATTTATATATATTTGTAAATCAAATGTTTTTATTAAATAAAATACACACTATCAGATTCCTCTTGAGGGAGTGTACTTGTTCAAGAGCCTCTGAAACTCCGTTGCACATTCTGAAGTCAGTAAAATGCAAGTAGAGCAATCTTCTGTAAGCTTCACGTAACTTAAACCAGTGCTTTCCTAACTTTTTCAATGGCGAGTCCCACAGCTCATTCACATTCAAAGTTTTCCTTGACACCCTAACATAATAGACAGGGAGACTACCTAAGTTAATGCTCGAGAGCAAGAGATCCAGTGTGGAAAGTGGAAATGAGTACACTTATTTAAAAGACAAACCAATAAAATGTTTGTACAGAGTTCTCGGGTGTCAAGAAACTATTATTATTACTATTATTGTTATCCATCCATCCATTATTCAACCCGCTATATCTTAACACAGGGTTATGGGGGTCTGCTGGAGCCAGTCCCAGCCAACACAGGGCACAAGGCAGGAACAAATCCCGGGCAGGGCTCCAGCCCACCACAGATTATTATTGTTATTGTCATTATTATTATACTGCAACTACTTTGTATTTACAGATTTCTTTGTTGATTAGATGTAATTAAATAATTTAATGTATTACTTAATAAAACATTGTATGTGCACCAATCTAGTTGAAGAATAAACTGAACACTTTCTGAAAATTAGTATTTTTTAGCAACCATTTAGCAAAGTTTAACGTTACCTTTCAAAGGAATGGCATGTAAATAATGCCTCTTAAGTAAGAATGCAGACTCTCGGAGCAAAAAGCAGAGAAAGGTGCTGTGCATGCACTTTACTGACAGAGCAAGTGTTCATTCAGAAGGAGGAATGACAAAAAAACATATGCAAGCACAATTTTGCCTTAACATGCCAGCGCTAAATCAAATGGGGCATTGAATTCCTCTGGACACTTTTGTTTGAAGGCTATGGTTACTAATTGTGAACAGAAGTACAGCAAGTGAGAAGAGGTGCGGCTGCTGATCCTTGTGGGGAGTAATGGGTGTGTGTGTGTGTGTGTGTGCGTGTGTGTGTGTGTACAGTAAATGACATTGTACTACTTAATCATGACAAATAATCTAAATTATGAAATGTTCCAGACATTGGTAACTACCACATTTTCTGTGTAGTGTACAAGGATTTGTGTAAGTTTAACTGTATTACATGTATATGTACGTACTTGTTCCAGGACAAATTTTTTATTTTTTTTTTTTTCTCGTAATATGTAACATTTTTCTTTTAAACAGTTAGGCAATGATCACTGCTTCCATGATCCTGAACTGGATAAAGCGGATTTGAGAATGTTATGTCATGTAGTAAAATAACAGTCTATTCCTGTCCAAGTGTTGTGTTTTTTTTATTTTCATTTTGTGTTTTTTTAATGACCACTCACAGTACACCACTTCACCTTTCCACGTTCGAAGTCTGAAGGTACTGGAACAAAGGAACTTAAGCAGCTGCAAGGTATGGTTTTGTGTGTAAGCTGGAGATGCTGTGCCTTTGGGCTGTAGCCAAGAGGTCCAGCAAGCCCAGAAGGAACATGCCATTAGCATCAGATAGTGAATAGTCATTACTAGCGTCATTTTGTAGTGTGCGCACATTGTTTGACAATTTTTGGCTCCAGGATAGCAATAAAAAAATAAACGAGAAGTTTTGTGCTGATGGACTTTTGTGCTTTCACTTATTCCCATCAAGCATTCTGCAGTTTTTTAAATATTTTCCACCAACATGCAATTTGAAACCAGTGTTGGTACAATTTATGTATTTTACTGAGTGGCTGGGAATCACCTGGGAAATGTAGGGCAGAAAACAAAACATAACTGGAAAATGGTTGAGCTTTACACTTAACTTGCAAGGTGCCCTTTGAGAATTAACTGGAATGTATAAAGTCTGTCAGTCATGGTGGGGGAGGCAATACTCTCTCCATTTCTCATTCAAGGCTGGCACGGCTTACCCTGCGTGATCAGTGAAAGTGAGCTAATTTAGAAATGTTATTTTATTTATACTTTTACATGAGACATAAATTGGAGATATCTAATGTATCAGTACTGCTAACAAATTGCTGCTGAAAGCATACTGAAGTGAAGTTCATCATTTTGGAGGGGTTTATGAGGAAACCTGAGAGGAATAACAAGTCTGATAGTTGACACATGCAAGGGATTTTTATTGTATCCTGGAGTTAGTCCTTTGTGAACTACGTTTATAACACACCTGGCTTTCATTTCCAGCTGCTGGAATAACTGGCCAACTTTACTTGGCAGAATAAGGTCCAAGGTTTTGACTATAATAAAATATCTCTTTATACAATTTCCATTTGGGGAAACTACTCAGCTAAAGCATGGTGCCCCTGATTAGAATTTTCCCTTTAGATAGTATATATTGTTTATCTTGTTTTTAAAAATATTGTGAATCTTGCTACAAATAAATGTAAAGCATTACTGTAGGAAACAAAATGCTTTATATTGCAATACAGAAAAGACAGATTTTCTCTGCTGAAACCATGCATCGTTTCAACTTGTCTAGCTTTTCTCTTACAGATTAATTGGCTACTTTTATCTTCACCTTTACAAATAAATTGTATAATTATTAAAAACTAACAACAGTCTGAGAGAAGCTTGCAATGCCCAAAATGATTATGTTGCTTGTGGATTTTGAAATCCAGGCAATGGCTTTTTTGAATATATTAAGTATGTCAAAATTGATTTAGTGGCATATTTACTGATTATCTCCTTTTTAAAAAAATGAATTCTTTTTGTAGCACATGCTATATATATCTTGTAAACTTTAACCAGCAGCCATAAGTAAATTTTGCCATTTGTAATTATTACAAAAAATGATTTTTATACTTTATAAAGCCTTGGTGTGCTATAAACCGGCTCATTATGCATTGTTATTGCCTGTATTGCCATTGTGTCATTGTGTTGCCATTGTAAACATTTTGTCTACTAACTTTGTTGTTCATAACTGGCAGATTCTACTTCACCAGCCATATGTCATTTTAGTTATAATGATGTGCTAAGCACTTGGGTTTTCTAAACTGGTTTCCCAGTTAGATTATGCAAAAAAAAAAAATATTTAAAATTGTCCAGCTTTAATAGTTTTAAATGCATCTGTTTTAGAGTTCTGCGTCCCATTTTCTGCTCGGTGCCAGTTAAAAAGACAATGAAAGACCACATTTTTTAATATTTTATTTTTGAAAACCAGAACATTTCAGTAGCACTCAACTAATTGAACATGGAAAAATAACATAGCAAATACATCCATTTACTTTTATCTAAAAACAATAAAAGTAAAAGAAAAATATGCTGCAGAAAACAAATATAACTAAGTGCTTTTCAATATAAAATATTTGTAGCTTTTTTTTTTTTTTGAGTAGTATTCAAGGCTTTGGACCCAAGACTTAAAGCCTTGAGTTTGGGGGTCCAAATCCTGCTTCTGAGACCTTGTGACCATCGGCAAGTCACTTCATCTGCCTGTGCTCCAATTGAAAACAAAAAGTGAAACATAAAATGCCTTGGATAAAGGCATCAGTCAAATAATAATGAAAATAGTAATAGGTCACTGGAGCTGCCACTATACACAGTTTCTCTTGACTAAAACATTCCAGAATTAGATCAATTCTGGCTTTTCCTAGTGACTTAATTTTTGGTTGATGGTCATTGCAAAACAGTTGTACAGGAAATTTCATTCTTTTGGGTTGAAATGGGTAATCACTATGAATAATGTGAAATTAGAGTGTATTTTATTATTATTAGGTGTTTATGGCTTTCATTTTTTTACATCGTTCACTTAAGTAGAGTATTTCTTTGTGTGTTTTTAGTCCGCTGTATGTAGTCCCTCTTAATGTTTGCAGAAGTGAATGTATATGCAAAGCAAAACAGTGCTTGAAGTCATTGCTGTCTCAAGGGTCCACCTTAGATATCAGAGCATTAGATATCAGAGCATGTGCGCTCACAGCCACATGTGAAATCAAAAACCCCTTGGACATTGGCGCACACTCACAACTGCATATAAATCAATTTCCCCTTAAAGATTGGAGTGCATTTGTGACCACAGGTGAAATTGAAGAGCGGAGGGTGATGCCTCTCCTTGCAGCCATATGTGTTATTGAAGAAATTGACGGTGGGGGTGGGGGAAATAGTGTGTACTGTTGCAACACAACGGATAATTAAGCTGAAACCCAGTATGCATCTAAGAACGCTGATAATCAACAGCAAAACCATTGAGCTTTGCATCTTACTTTAGCTTTGGTGAACTTTCTCCTTCCATTTTACAACATGATCACATCTCTTTTTTCCTGTCTAGGACACTGCCCCATTTTCAATTATCCATCCATTCTAGTTACTGGTGCTATTCATGTGCCCTTTAGTCACTTTTCTTGCGTCTTTCGTTTGCATAAAGCATACTGTCAGTGCAGCAAAGAGCATGTTAGTTATCATAATATTCATAAATATTAACAAATAAAAAAATGATCATCAGATAAAAAAAGTGTCTGGTGATTTTCTTTTTTCTATGACATCACCAATTTTCGTTCAAATACATCAAGGCATTTTTGCACATATGGTGAAGTACTACAGCTACTCAAAACATATCTATTGCACCTGATGACCCTTACTCTTTGGGCTGTCTGACCCAATGTCTGTCTTGTATTTCTGGATGGATGAGTAGTAATTTCCTCAAGCTAATTAAGAAAAAAAGTGAAATCTTAGTCGTTGGTAAAAATGAAAATAATGAGGATATTAGAAATTAACACGATCCCTCAGAATTAAAAGACAAGATGGAAGTACAGAATTTAGGTGTAATCATGGACACTGACCCAAACTTTAAATTGGACATTAACCAGATTACAAAGACTGGATTTCATTTATGAAGCATTGCATTATAGTGGCATTGAAAGATGCTGAGAAATTAATTCAGACTATTGTTTTTAGTTCACTAAATTACTGTAATGCACTCCTAACTGGTCTGCCTAAGAAAGACATCACTCACTTGCAATTAGTTTAGAATGCAGCAACAAGACTCCTAGCCAGGAAAAGAAAATCTGAGCACACTTCACCAGTTTTAGTGCTGTTACATTGATTACTTTGAGCGCCTTGGGCTATATTGTTTGTATGAAAATGTGCTATAGAAATAAATGTTGTTAATGGTTTTGAGGTGTTTATTTTTTCTGGTGTGTGTGTGTGTGTGTGTAGTGGGGTATATTGATGAGTAAGTCTGTACAGATTTATTTAAAAAATGAGGGAAACAGATTATCTCATATCTTTCCCACAGAAATAAATCCGAAGCCAAGAAAGTAGCAGAGATAAAAAGTGAAATTACTAAAATAGATGAAGAACACGCCAGACTAAGCGAGACTCTACATAGGAGGAGGCAGGCTCTACATTCAGAAGTAAACCTCTTGACAACTAAAGAAACGGAACAACTAATCTACAAATCCAGACATCATTATTATGAACATGGAGAGAAAGCTAATAAGCTTTTAGCTCAACAAATTCACAAGCAAGAAGTGCAATGCAATCTCGGTAATCACCAACACGAACGGAGATAAAATCATCGAACACAAAAATATAATGCACACTTTCAGAGACTACTATAAATCCCTATATACTACTGAGTTTAAAGAAGACAATACACAATCTAATGCATTTCTGGATACATTACAGATACCACAAATAGACGCTTTTAGTGTGGAGGAACTTGATAAACCTCTGGCGTTATCAGAATTACTAGATGCTATAAAGTCACTCCAAGGCGGGAAAGCAGCAGGCCCTGATGGCTACCCTGCAGAATTTTACAAGAAATTCTCCGCTCAGCTAGCTCCCCTCCTTTTAGCAACATTTACAGAAGCCAGAGATAACCAATCTCTTCCACAAACCTTTCGCCAAGCACTAATCACTGTTTTTCCAAAACAAAATAAGGACTTATTACAATGTGCATCATACAGACCAATTTCACTTCTGAATAACGACGTTAAAATACTCTCTAAAATCATAGCCAGAAGGATGGAGAAAGTGCTCCCCTCGGATTTATTAGGGGCCGGCACTTATCTTCAAATCTTCGACGCCTGTTTAATGTAATATACTCACCAACTAAATCAAACACCCCAGAAATATTATTATCATTGGATGCAGAAAAAGCATTCGACATGATTGAATGGAAATACCTTTTACTACATTGGAGAAGTTTGGGTTTGGCCCAAACATTTGTGCATGGATTAAATTACTGTATACTAACCCAGAAGCTTCAGTTTGCATCAATAACATTTGCTCAGACTACTTTAAACTAGAACGTGGCACTAGACAAGGATGCCCTTGTCACCGCTGCTGTTTGCGATTGCCATTGAACCACTGGCAATACATTGTCGAAATACTGATCAGATAAAGGGGATTAGCAGAGAAGGACTGGAACAGAAAATCTCATTATATGCAGATGACATGGTACTGTATATATCGGACCCAGAAAATTCTGTGCCTGCAGTCTTAGCAGCACTCACAGAATTTCAAAAGATCTCTGGTCTCAGAATTAATCTGAATAAAAGTGTACTCTTTCCAGTGAATTCTCAAGCATATAATATTAGATTAGACACCCTACCTTTTATCATTGCAGAACAGTTTAAATACCTAGGGTAAACATCACAAGTAAACATAAAGCTCTTTATCAACAAAATTTCGCCGTCTGCATGGAAAAAATTAAACAAGACTTGCATAGATGGTCAACCCTTCATCTCACACTAGCTGGAAGAATTAACACTGTTAAGATGAATATTCTTCCTAAGCTCCTTTTTTTATTTCAAAACATCCCAATATACATTAATAAATCATTCTTTAAGCAATTAGATTCAACAATAACCTCATTTATTTGGAATTCAAAACATCCACGCATCAAAAGAGCGACCCTACAAAGACAAAAGGCAGAAGGCGGCATGGCTCTACCTAACTTCCAGTTTTATTACTGGGCAGCAAATATACAGGCGATAAGAACCTGGACACAAATAGAAGAACATACACAGGCTTGGACCACAATAGAAGTAAAATCCTGCAGTACTTCTTTGTATTCCTGCTGTGCTCCAATAAACACACGTTATCGGCAATATACAAATAACCCAATTGTGCTCCACTCACTTAGAATCTGGAACCAATGTAGAAAGCATTTTAAGACGGAGAAGCTTCTATCTGTGGCACCTCTGCAAGAGAACCACCTCTTTCAACCTTCACAAACATATGCAGTTTTAATATCTGGAAAAATTTGGAATTAACTTGCTTAGAGATCTTTATATAGACAACGTCTTTGCATCCTATGAACAATTACATTCCAAATTTAACATTCCAGCTACACATTTCTTTCACTATCTTCAAATCAGGAACTTTGTTAAACAGAACCTTCCAGATTTTCCTCATCTTGCACCCTCATCCATGCTGGAAAAATATTGTTCAATCTCAAGGACTTAGACTCCATCTCTACAATATATAAAATCATTTTACAATCCCTCCCTTTCAAAGATCCAAGAGGACACTGGGAAAAAGATCTCTCAATTAATATATCAGAAGAGGAGTGGAAAGTAGCAATGCAGAGAATTCACTCGAGCTCCATATGCTAAAAGCATACAATTATACAACTCAAAATTATATATCGAGCACATCTGTCTCGACTAAAACTCTCAAAATGTTTCCAGGGCATGATCCAACCTGTGAACGCTGCAAATTAGCTCCAGCCTCACTAGGTCACATGTTCTGGGCCTGCACCAAATTAGCATTATTCTGGACAAAAATTTTTAATTACCTTTCAGATAGCCTTGGACTCACAATCCCTCCTAACCCATTAACAGCTGTGTTTGGGGTTCTTCCAGAGGGGCTCAAAGTGGAGAAAGACAAACTAATTGTGATTGCATTTACTACACTGTTGGCATGAAGACTTATTCTGATAAACTGGAAGAACCCAAACTCTCCTCTTTTAAGTCAGTGGGAAACTGATGTGTTATATTATTTGAAATTGGAAAAAATCAAATACTCAGTTAGAGGATCCGTACAGACGTTTTTCAAAACATGGCAGGATCTAATCAGTAATATTTTAAAATAAGTTCATGAAGCATAGAGAATTTATTAATTTAGGTATGTTTAAAAGCTGTAAAATTTTTATGCCGTTTGGCTTGCTCTCTCTCTCAAGGGTGGGGATCAATCTGTTCTTAACTCTATTTTTCTTTTTGTAAAAACTTGATTGCTTTGTATGAAGTGTAATAAAATTAATTAAAAAAAAAAAAATGAGGGAAACAACCTATTGAGAGAAACATATAGTATATGCTGTATTCTTGTGTCTGATCACATATGATATTGTGACATATTTATTTAGATTTGTAGTACTAACTGTTTCTGCTTTGCATTTATTTGTGGAAACAGAAAAATGTAAAGCTTATTTAAGCAAAGTGTTCCAACAAAATGTGCCATGAAAATCTCTCTTTGTATACATGTGTCCTGGATAAAAGAAATCTACTGATAGTGCAGTCCTCTAGGAACATCTTAAATCACTTCTTCAGAAATAACATCATTACCATTTCGACATGCTCAGTCAGAAGCAAAGATTGCTTTTGTTTAACAAATCTTCGCTGCAAAACAGCATGTAATAACTAAAGTTGGGCTTCTCTCCAGTCTAATAGGAAGCTAGAAACTGAGTGTGCCACTTTGCATTTCTGTCAAAACCTGTTAAATACAATTCAACTGTATTTGTTTTATTCAATGCTCTTATACTTAAGTGCAAGTTGACATTTGAATATGAATATTTTTTCAGAAACAAAGCACTTAATTATTTTCTTGCTGTGGTGGTAAACTGTAGATTGTCTATTAATTTCAGTACTAAATTTTGTTTCTTTGCCAGATCAGTCCAGTGTTTTTAATAGCATTCACTTTAAATTAAAAATTTCAACATTCTTGATTAATTTTATATCATCCTAGATTTTCTGCATTTGCTGTTCATCAAATCGACATTCATCTTGTGTGTTTTAGAAGTGTTTCATTGGCTTTTTATAAAAAATCTGAAAGACAATTATAATTGTAAACGTTTTTCTCCCTGGCAGAGCAGAAGAGGGAGAAATATTAATTTTCTGTTGCTAGTGCACCCTCTTGTGTTGACTGATGCACCAGCATTGAGAGCTTAATCAAATAAGAATATTCTAAAAAAGAATATAAAGAAATTTGCTGTGTACTATATTCACCACATAAGATTTTACTTTATCAGTCCCAAGAATTTATGAAATGCTATATGCTGTAACTTAGCACTCATAGTTTTAAATAATTGTAGTATTGTGTTGTTTACAAGTGCAAATTATTTATCTAAAAACAGAATAGAATAAAAAATGTTATTATTTTTAATGTGTATTTGAGTATTTTATTCTCACTAATTAGTTTACCTATAATATTCTTCAACAAGCAGTGCTGATAAGACCACGTGCATTTAAAGGATAATTTTACTAACATTTCACTGTTATTTTATATGCTTTAACCACATTTTTCCAGTCTTCTGCAGGACACACTTATGCACACACACACATATCAGGGCAATGTTATGGTATTAGTTAAACTAATATACAGTATACACATTTGGGATGGGATGTGTGAGACAATTTGTAATATATAGGAAAAAAATGAAGTACAAATTCAGGGAGAACATACATATTCGACAGACACATGGTCCATCATCTACAGTATGATGCAGCAGTGTCAGTCTCCACAGGTTATGATAATCATCAGTTAGTACCATAATTGGAATAGTGAAATAGCCAAATGAGTCTAGTAAATCAGAAACAGAAACAAGTTGCAATTTTGAATATAGATGATGGAGATCAAGTCATTTGCTTTAATATTCTTTAATTTCACTGTAGCTGTGTAGTTTTATGGATTTAATTTACTTTCCAGTCAAACCCATTTTAAGGTCAGGAACTATTTAGTGCTTGGTGACACTCAAGTGACACCACCCTACATTTGTCAGATTATATAAGTTACAATTTTCAAAGTGGGAACTCAGTTCTCAAATAATAATGAAGCTTTTGCAGAAAAGGCAGAGACGTAATATCTGTATCCATTTGAAACAGTCTATGTGATAAGAGGGAAACCTCATGGTCACCCTCTACACTCTAAACAATACATAGCAGGCAAAAGGTTAACAAAATTGACACCTTTTAACTAGACTATTTTATATTTCATTAGGCATACACAAAAGAGAATAAATTGCATCACAAAATAATACAAATTAATACAACCTGGTGTCTGATTGGTGACTAAACACTTCATGAGAAGGGCTTATCTACTTATACACCACTCCAGTACCAAATAACACCCCTGTTATTTTTCTGGTCTCTTAAACTCGGTCTCTGTCTTTATCCTTCCCTATTTTATTTTGCCTGTCCATCTCCCGACTGTTAAGTATTTGTCCCCTTTTCCTTGTGATTCAAAATTCCTCAGAAGGCAGCCTTATACTGCCTTCCTGGGTCACATCTGGCCAGCCTCAGCATTCTGTCCAGTCTCAGTGGCAGTCTGTGATTTGTTTTATGGACTCTAGACTAGAACAGACTGCAGCAGATCCTTTCATTACTCTTTAAGTGCCAGGTCTGCACTATGATATCTCTAAAGGACACCACAGCTCTATATCTTACCTTTCTAGGAATAGACATTCTTTTGTGACAAGGAATTGCTGCCATTTCTGTTTTTTCATCCTTGATGTTACTCTGTGTTCCCTTAGAAGAGGGACACACAGTACACATTTAGGTGCTGACCATAATACAGACATACACACAATCGCACCATTGTTGTCAATTTGACACCCTAAGCCATCAGATACCAACAGAGTGTCCAAACTGACCATTCAGAAAGATTCATTTCTACTGAAAGAACAGAGGATTGTAGGTTTACTTTCTCAATGAAGTAAAGGAGGATTGCTTAATGGAGTTTTAAAATAGAGTACTGCTACTGTATCAATTTGCTTGTTAAATGTTCTTAATTGACCCCAAAATAAAGGTATCACAAAAACAATTTTCTACCATGTTTTATTAAATTTCACAGGTTATATCAACTGTTACCTGTTATATCAGTTTCATTTAAAAAGAAGGTATTTTTCTAGATATAAAAATGAAGCTTGGATCCATAATTTTTGGGCTTACATTTGCAACTTTGTACTGCTGTAATTGTATCACAGACTATAATGCACATACCCAGTTAATGTTTTAAGAAGTGTCTTCAAATCAGACAGTTTAATTTGATAGTAGTAAAAAATTAAAACAAACAAGAAAGGTAGACTGAAAAAATGAAATTCTGTAGAGAATGCTAATAATTTATTCAGCAACCTTATGTTTGAAGTAATACTGATTTGAATTAGTTACATTTTTCTCAGCTTAAGAACTTTTTAATGTAGTCAGCAACCTACGTAATTTTTTCCGATAATCTGAATTCCTGCTCGTATTGAACCTGATTGGATTTCTCCTGTCCATTTTGTTCAGTGTTGAGCTTGATGTCCAATGAGAAGACTAGTGAAGAAAATAATATAGTAGGATATATATACGGTACAGCGTAAAGCACAAATTTAATTACATCTACATGTACTCCAGCAGTGGCAGGAAGCTGCTTAGAACTTTCTCAGTCTGTTATTGAAATTGAGAGGTACATTTTTTATTATTTTAATATTCTTTTATAGTTAGATGTACTTTGTGTCCTCTTTTTAGAACAGTGCATTAGTATTGATTAATAAAGTATCTATCTATCTATCTATCTATCTATCTATCTATCTATCTATCTATCTATCTATCTATCTATCTTCAAATGCTACTATTCCTACTGTTTATTTTTATAAGGTACATTAAAAAGATAAATTTGACTGAGGTGAATTCATGTTTTCTTTGTTCTTTTTTATTTTCTATAATAATTTTTGAATGCTATAGTAATGAAAATCCCAGTTACATTAATGGCTTATGAAATTAACACTTGCAACACTGATTTAATTTAACACATAATTGCTGTTGAAGTTGTGGCCTTTGAAAAAATGGTGTTATGTTTTAAACATTTAAGTTCAATGTATGCAATTATATTTTTATTTCCTAACTTATGCAACTTTACATGGTTTTATATTGCAGAACATTTTTTCTGTGGCATACATGGGCATGTGAGGCACTGATAGCACCAGCAGATGGTACTGTTTTGTAAAAAGTTAAATAAGTGGTAAACTTGTAATAATTTAATATACAACATAATTAAATTTTTCTAGTTTTCTATGAGGTGATCATTGCAGTATTTTGTGCTGTAAAAGATTTCTTTTCAGAAGATAAACAAATGAGTTTTTACTTGATTTCATTAGCCAGTTTCAAAGTAGCTTGGGCAGGCCATTGGACTCTGCTGCATTCTTAATATATGTTTGCTCTTCTGGGCACACTAGCAGCCTGAACTTTTCAATTTCACCTTAGGGTTTCAAGGCCTAGAGGACTTTTAAACAATCTATTGTTTTTTTTTTGGTTTTTTTTTGTGACGCAATTTAAAGGGTGCATGAACTTGAATATCTTGCTGTGTTGCAGTAGTCATCATACTATCATAAGTCACATTGATTACTTATGTACAATATGACAAATTAGAAATATATGAATATTCGTTTGCATTTCTGTTGTCAGTATTGAGCATTTGATGTTGCAATATCTTTTTAATACTGTGACTTAGGGGTTATACTATAGACAAAATATGATATTGATAGATTTTCATTTTATGTGTGTGTGTGTTTTTTTATAACAAGTTCTGATCACTATTGGTGCTGGTAACCTAATGCATTCCCTCTCCCTCGTGTGAGGTTGAATCTGCCTTGTGAAAGGTTTCTTGAAGGCTGCGTCCTTCCTCAACTGCCATCCAACATTACTGGCATCACTCCAGTCTTCCATGGGTTCTCCAATGATTTCATTTATGTCCTTCCCCTTCCTGCACATATATGCTGCTGCCTCCACTTCATAATGCTCACTTGATATCACAGGCAGCACCATCTGCACTCACGTTAAATAAAGTCCAATGGATTTAAGCACAGGAATGGGTCTTATGAGTTCTGCCCCTAGCGCTTGATTGAGTGCGTGATATCTTTCTCTGCCAGGTCCACATTACCCAACTAGAATTTTCATTCTAAAAATGCCACTTCTGGCATTGTCTCTTATTCCACAATAAAAATACCTCAAAAATACTGAAAAACAATTGAGTAAGACTGAAGTGCATGTTTTTTTTCCTAGTGACATTCTTCATTGTAATAAAACAATTATGAAATTAATACTGTAAACCCTTAAACCTTTTTTTCCTTACAAGAAAGAAAAATTATCTATTTACAAACAAATTTTAACTTTAAATATTGAAATATGTGCACACATAATAAAGGAATTTGGCAAACTATTTCTGAATTCAGGTGCAAATAACATTTATTAAATAATGAAAGTAAACACTAGTATACACAATCATGTTGTCATTAAACATGTATGACATTTTACAAAAGATTTAAGGATCAACTGTCATTTTAAGACAACATACAGAGAGTGTAATAAGCCACCAAGACATGTAATTGAAGCAGAATCTGGGTTGGATGTTGGGACAGCTCAGCTACTAGCTAAACAAACTGGCTTAGTTGACTGAATGATCTCCTCTTGTTTGTCAAATTTCTTATGTTCTTATATTCTATGTTCTTGAATTTATTATATAAATGAAAGTGCACTGTGTTCTTTCTCGTTTCCGTACTTTACTTACATAGTCATAAATGTATAGTTTAATCTTTATTTAATCACTTAGTAACCAGTTATCACAAAGATACCCTCTGTGCAAGACTGCACTGTGAATAAAGTGGCAAACACCTTGTTTAAAAGCCACATTCTTAGAAACACCACCTTTTCTCAACTAAATTTTTAGATTTTACCTCCGAAAGAACAATCAACACATAAAACCCAAGTACCTTCTCCAATGCATACTTAACTGCAGTTACTATATTTTATCTTGTTAATTATTTTAAAAAAATGTATATTTATTAATACCTATGAAAATGCTAAAGTAAGTATTCATTATAAAAATTATTATTTAATACTGTCTTTTGTTAAGAACTATCCTTAAAATATTCAACAGTTATTCTGAAATTTCAGTTGACTGATTTCCTTTTGAAGTTTACTTTTAATTACCAGACAGAGAGAGAACTGTTAGTGTGATATTGTGTGTATGTTTTTAATGTCAGAAATAAAATTTGACTGTCTTATAATTTATGAAAGACTTCGTAAATGTTCAAATCTAATTGGTCTTTTTCATGTCCCTAATTTATAGTATGCATTGTCACAAATACCGGACTGCATTTGGCATGTATGTAATATATGAAATGTGGTTGTAAACCACAAAATGGCATGTAACAATAAAAAAGGAAAGAAAAAATAGCACTGCTTAAACAATTCTGCTTTTGAATGCTATAGGAAGGAGGTGAGCAAATTGGATTGGATTATCATCTGATAATTCAGAGAATATATTGCACTAATTTAAGTGAAGTAATAATATATAGTTTTCAGTGATTTGTACATTAATGAAGGTACCTAATAGTGTGACAGCCTGCACTGTGTGCAGAAGTTGTCTGTTAAAATTATCAATGTTATTAATAATACTTGGAAATATAAAAAAAATATACGTATGTGTCTGCATTTTCAAATTATTATTCTTTGCCAAATCTTTACCATTTTAAGCGTACCCCAGTTTTTCTGTCACAGTATACTCAAAATTAAATGGATATGGAAGTCCTGTGCCACAATGCTGCAATGTTTAGACATATTTGCTAGCATGTCTCGGACAATGAGAGAACATGAGCCCACGGTCAGATATAAAGGGTTAACAGTTTATTGATCAGTATATTATCATAAAGTAATGAAGGTATAGTAAAAAAAATTTGCACAAGTACAAAAGCACATACTGGGCAATACCAGCAGCAAAAGGGTTAGCAAAACTTTTAATTATGTAATCAATAGCAGAAATCAAAAATGCAATATATTCAAAGAAAAAAAATGGAGAAAACAAGAATCAACTTGGCTATGCCCTCTGTTATCTTTTAAGAGTTTCCTTAACTACTAAAATGACCTGATCTTAAATGAGCATTTGGTAAAAGCTGAGTAGGTGCCAACACCTCATGGTGGATTATGCAAAGCATCTTAATGGCCATAATACAGAAAGTTTTAACAATTAATCTCTGCTTAACATCAAAATACTGAATAAAATTGATGTTAATAATTGTCATGTGTCATAATTGTGTTCTAGATAATGTATTCCTAAAATCATGAATAACCCCTCATTCGTAGTATATCAGTAGATTAACTGTCCTTTTCTCATTGTTTGTGCTTTGTTGCTGCTAACAGTATAGCTATCTTGTGACTCATGGTGTACACTTCTTTAAGCCTTTTGTCCTCATTTCTCAGACTTCCTCTCCTGGTGTTGTTTCCACAGCTCCTGCAGTAAGTGCCACTGAGCAGATTCTCCAGCAAGACTTCTCAGCCCCTGCTGTCTCTGATTTGGAAGTTGGTTTCAAAGATAAAGAAGATGGAAAGGAACCAGGATCACCATATAAACCCACACTTTCACCAGAGTCAAAGGTACAGTATTACAATTTACTATGATTATGCTATGTCACAAATGGAGAAAGTTATAGTATTTTTTTAAATAAATCTTATCAGTTGACTCGTTAATAGAAAAATAATGCATTTTATTGTGAATAATTTCTTGTACAGTAAGAATTTGAAATATGCAAAGAAAAGGAGAATATATTGTAAAAAAAAATGTGTCAAAAGGAAATAAGGTTTGTACATAGAATTTATTCATTTGGCAGGTTTTAATGATTGCTGTATGTGTGCAGTGTATGCAGAAAATGGAAAGAATTGCTGCAGATGGACTTATAAACATTGTAGCTAGTGCCAGACACACTGGGAGAGATGCATCAACAACAGTAACATAACACTGTTGGGTTTTCACACATGACTGAGTCATAGGTGGAGAACTGGCCACCATCCAAAAGTATGTACGTAGCGATCAGTAACAAGCAGTCCAGCTAATAGGGGCCAGCCAATTTATGTATAATATAAGACAAGCCAAAGACAGGTAGGTTCTGTTGCAGTAGATTAAGCGGACATTGATGGTTCATTGTTGATTGTCATAGTCTAACAGGGCAATAAGTAAGCAATATTTTATTTGTATAGCACTCTAAACAATATGTTTAATTTAAATTGCAAACATGAAGTAACTGAGTGATGCACAAGTTAATGCTCAAAACAAAACAAAGGATTGTAACTAGTAAAAGTTTTCTTTTTCTAGATCAATCAAATTCATATATTATGAATATATATATATTTATCATGTATTATTTACACTCTTTTAGTTCCACATCAGGTCCAAAATCAGATGTTTAAATGAAAACTAAGGGGTCATTAAAGCCAAAAGAGAAGCCAGAATTGCAGTTATAATTTCAGAGCCAGGAATATGTAGTAAATTTAAACAGTTCCCTTATTAATTGGCTAGTAACAGGGACAAGACAGGTGCCACCTTCATCTAGAACATCAACTAAACAAAACAAAAACAAAACTAAATGGGCTTCAATTGCTGATACTCCACAAATAAAAACCAAACGAAAGATAGCTGCCCTTTAAAATGAGGATTGTTGGCTATGCTGATAATACAGAACCAAAATATTTAGAGGTTATTGAGGCCACCTTGGAAGACAAAAAACTGAACATAAATAAAGGTTGATTTCCCCTTTGGTGAATGGCTAGGTCGATAAAAACAAGACAACTGTCCCAGCTTCTCAGAAGTAGCTAAGACATGTAGGCTTAGGAGAACAGGACAACATCCATTCATGTAGTTGTGGTCAGCTTAATGATACAGCAAGCACCCAGCATGAAACAGTTGACTTAACAGGTTAGGGCAGCTGCTGAAGAGTAAGAAGTAACAGGTGTCTTGAAAAAGAACAGCCACGGATGCGTTTGACATTTAAAAACAGTATTTTTCTCCCAAAATCAAATCAGGCTGCTCTCATACCTGTGCTCCTCACAGGGCACACGTGTGAACACACCACACCCTCCCAGGAATTAATGAGGGTCCTGAGTTGGTTTGTCTTGTGGTGGGTGTGGCAATGCGCTGTATCAGCGCATGCTTTTCACCTCTCCCCCTTCTCTCTGTCTGACACGCTCACTCAAAACGTGTCTTTGCGATCAGGCTAGCACACCCAGCTGTCCTCTGAGTGAGGTGCTCTTGCACCCGATTAGAGCCTGCACTTTTGCGAGGTGTAATCATTTATGTAAAATCTTCGCAGCACACAGACTATTTATCACAGTATTCAGCATTTCCTAAAGATGTTCATATTAGGTTAATTAGTGACTCTAAATTAGCCCTCTGCATCCATGAGTGAGGCTTGAAATGGTTCTTCCTTTGCAGTGCAGCGGGTACAGACTCAGGTCCACTTCAAACTTGAATTGAATTAAGTCTGAAAGAGTGTATTATTTATGCTATGTTGAATGTTATGTCAAATATTTTACATTTTTTTTTTATCTGTCTATACTTGAAATATATGATTTACACATTTAACTTTTAATGTATGCTAAACTATCAGGATCCACAAGTTACTTTTTAATACTCTTGCTGTTATTTTTTGCCAGCCCTTTGTGTACTTTTGTTGGTATTGTTGTCAGTGACATTGAAATCATAGTGGATTGCACATTTTTACACTGGCATGTGATAATATAAGCACTGTGTTGTGTGTCAAGTCAGCATTTTATTTAATGCAAGAGGAGACTCTGTCGAATGCAAGATAGGTTTATGAACAAAAACAAGAAAACATGTAGTTAGTAAATACAGAAGTTACAAACAAAACATAATATGAAACCTAGAAGGAAAAAAGACCTATAAAACAAAAATGTAAATTTTCTTCTGATTGTTTTTTTAAGGAAAAATTCTGAAAAAATTAAAGGTTACGTCATTTATCATCAAAATTAGGGTTTCAAAGAACCACAAGTTTTACCTTTTTGACATGTTCACAACCTTGATCTTGATTCCATTCTATTATCTGGTTAATCTGGGTTTGGTCTGGTTTTGGCCTTGCTTTGAATTTTTGACTAGTAAAAGTTTTGTTTAGGGAGCACAGTGCTTAAATTCTGCCACTCAGATGTTTTAAGGCACCTAGTGACCAGAAAAGTGGCCTCAGCAAAGCAAATTGATTCTCTTAGGTCTAACCTGAGAGAAACCATGACACACTGGTTAGGGCACTGTTGACTCACAACTCCAGGGGTATGGGTTCACCTTTGACCTTATCATTTTCATTTTTGGGTTGTGTGTGGTTGTAGTTTGGTCAAGTAAAGTAAAAGTAAACATAAGAGCTGAATTTTCCAAATGCTCACATTTTTTCAAATTATTTTTGCTGTGTCCAGTGAGACATCAATTGGAAAACTGTGTAAAAGAACAAGTTACACTCCTTTCTCTGAATCATTGTAGTAGGCTTTCCATAAGTCCATGTACTACATCTGCTTACTCCAATTTTATGCATGTAGAAGTTTTCATTTTTAAATAACATTTTTCTATATCCCTGTCCATGGGGGTATTAAAGTTCTAGCTACTTGAACTTTTTTGTAGTTTTTTTTTTACTGTTACTGTCGTCTCTCTAGAGCATACAGCTTTTCAAATGGTTTAAGGTCCTTATTTTATTTACAGTGTCAATTCAGTATCTTCTCCTCATTTTCAGAATACATGTTACCAGGTTACATGTAGTACCTTAATTCATCATACAGTATCATGGGTTGCTTCGCATTCATATTTATCCTCTTTTACAACCAGCAACACAGTTTAAATATAAAGATGCATGCTATTTACGTACACCCACAAATTGCATACATTAACCAGGTCTTTTCAGATGACTTTTTTCTTCTCTGCACAAACTAGAAATCCCAGTATAGAAACCTTTAGGTATCATACTTATCTTTGTAATTGTAGAACAGTTTTGTAGATTTTACTTATTTTAATTTTATAATGAAAGTTTTGGTGAATTTTATCAGAATTCTTTTATATCAATAAAATAACTGTTGGATTTATGCTTATGTATGCTTGCCTTATCTGAAGAATCTATAGTAAAATGGGAAATAAATGATATTAAAGCTGATTTATGGTGATATCCAGCCAACACTTTGGCTAGTTACTGTAAATAAATTAGTCAATGTGTTTGCTTGGGTCTAGTGATGTTTTAAATCTTGTGATGTTGAACATGATATCAGTACAGTGGTAATATAAAATTCAGTATGTTTATTTTACCTGTTGTTTGTACAGCACTAATATTATTTAATATTTTATGTATAGCTGATAAGGCTTCAGTGCAGAGTTCCTTTGGCAAGGACAACAGAACAAATGGAAACCTTTTACAGTACACTGTGAATTTTTTATTTATATATGAGTACAAGGGTTTTTTTACACTATGTTGATATAACACAATATGTAACATCATGAAATCCATTCAGAGGCTGAAAAATTTCCTCTTTATGGACCGCCCACCTCCTTGCCCTTGGTACTTGGTTCAGAATGGCTCAGTAGACATTGATCATGTTAAGCACTGCTGCTTTCACTGTGCAACAAAAGCTATAATGCCCTAAATACGGAGTCCATATTCTTGACCATTTATGTTGATATTAGTAATCATAGTCCCTTGTCAAGCATACAGAGCGTCTTACATGTACTATATTTATCACCCTTCACTTCCCTGTTACTACTATATTCATGTGCCTTGTTCCTTTTAGTAAAATTTCTTAGTGTTGTCTGTTTCCATGGTTTGGAACTTTGCTGCACTCCTGATTTGCTTCACAGACTAACTGATATTTCTTTTCCCCCCTCTTGTTTCTGTGCACTTTTTTCATTATTTTTCACATACATTTTTATTTACTTTGCAACTTCTCTGGCATGGGTGGGAAAAATATTTGGTTTCTAGTCACATTGCATATGTCCCCTGTCACCTGCTTGCTCCATGTCATCCCAATTCCATCTCCTGGAAACTGTACTAGAGTTGGATGTCTTTTCTGACATTTCAGAGGATGATCCATTGACCACTGATGACCTAGATGAAGACTATTCTGACAATTTGTCCAATACTGGCCAAATATCTCTTCAAGCAAATGCACAATTAGAGCATGAAAACCTCATTAGCAGTTTTCAAAAAACCTTCACCACTCACCTCCCAACTCCAGTCACAAAACCTTGTTTTGATGTCACTGAGGAAGCCTTTAGCCCAGTGCAGATAAAATCTGAATTATACTTTTCATTTCTGAGTTTTTGTAAATGTTTTAAGTTTCCATCTTTGCTTGATGAAGATGGCTATATCTGTTTTCCCAGTCTGCCACACGACTGTGCCTCATTTTTGCCCTCTGGCCTTCGGCGTTATATCCCTATCTCCTCACCCTCTCTCATTCCATCTTTCTTCCTCATTTTCGCTCTGCTTCTGTCTGCTTCTCAATCTGTTCCCTTCTCCCTGACTTTGTCCCTTCCTCTTGCGCTGTCTCTCTGCTACCTGGAGCCCAAGTCAACCTTACTGTGTGCCTCTTGTGACTTTGACCTGATGGACAAACCACAGGCAGAGGAGGTGTGTAACCCTGTTGTTTAACTCCCCTTTTTACTCATGTGTTGTATGAACTTATTTCTTGTTTATCATTTATAATATTTATAATATTATATGTGAAATACAAACATAACATGTAATACAAGCAGAATGAGCAAAGAGAACCACATTTCAATAACCTTATTTGAGCTTTTGTGTCACCAAACACTGACACATTTTTTGTCATTTATTACAATAAATACGTTCTTTAGTTTTTTTCCCAGTGCAGTCGTAGGAGGCCACTATGGTAGCTGCTTTTAGTAGCAACCACTGTGGTAAGCAGAGGCAATTTTTTTAATTCTTTTTTGATTAAGCATATCAAGTGCACTTCATTATGTGTTTTCTTTTTGGCATATTTTAACATATACATATTGTTTCATAGGTAACACAGTGTTAAGCTGATCAGCAGTTGACACTCTAGGAGGCTGGTTTTAAATTCCTGCCCAGTCATTATCTGTGCACATTCTTACTGCATCTTTAGTTTTATTAGTGGTCCACTTTCCTCCCATATTGCAGAAACATGCATGTTAGCTTGCTAAGCAACTAAATTGTCCCAGACTGAGTACAGGAGCTATTTATGTGTGTTGGTGAATATACTGTGTGTTGAATTGGCACCCTCTCCTCAGTTAGATCCTGCCATATATTGGTATTTGTAGATTCTCTTTTTCATGAAAATATTTTAATTTGTTCTCCAGGTAAAATAGTTTCCATTAAACATGAAAAAGCTAACCAGGAGGGGACAAATTACAATTTATTATAGTCAGGAACACCAAAGCTTTTTTTACGAACCACATGCACATCCTAAAATAAAATAATGTTCTTATTAAATTAGATGATGAGTTAGTTGTCCAAATTTCCCTGTAATTCCACAATAGTTTTATAGCAAAAATAGCCATAGTGGTTCCCACAGCCAGTTTTACCGTTTCTTGTTTTGTGACATTCCATAGCTGCATACATTAGGCATTTTTGTATTTCTTTGTAACACTAAAGGGTAGAGTGACACACAACAAAGACTGAAGGAGCAAATAATTCTGTGTTTCGTTTCTTTTAAGTTTAGTAATGGAGTCCGTAATACCTATTCTTTTGGAACATGTCGCAACCAGTAAACAAATTCAAAAACAGCTGGCTATTGTGTCAGGCAACATTGCTCCCTTTAGTTTTGCTGCCATGCTGCAGAATTAAGTTTTACAATTTTTGCTTTATCACATTATAAGCAATTCTGTGTATGAAACCTCCCATTCTCCATTTCATCTTTATTTTCCCCCTCCAAATGCTGCTTGAATCATTTTTGCAATATGTAGGTGGAGAACAAGAACAATGATGATCCACAGACTGCAAGCAATGAGAAGGAAGCAGCTGAGGTCCGTGAAGAGTTTGGCCACCTTGTGGTTACACATTTTCTTCTTGTACATTGCTTTGTGTTTCTCAGGATCGCATTGTTCGTCCGTGATTTATACTAACTTGTTTTTTCTCTTCTTGGTTTGCTGGGTAATTCAACAGATTGAAAATGAAGACAAAGAAACAGAGGAGCAGAAGGTTGACACTTTGTTTGTTGTGCAAATAGGTGTTGGCATTCTTGCTACATTCATGTGTCTGGGTGCTATCATATTGTTGCTTCCTTTCTTTTATTTATGTGTTTTTAAGTCAGAATATATGGGCATAAAATGCATCATAGTTTCCCAAATGAGAGCTATTTTATTTAAAAAAATTATCAGAAATTTCTTCACCTCTTTAAAACTGCCATTACAAAACCCTCAGTTACCTGTGTTTCTAAAAGACAGTTTTAAAGAAGAATTACAGATATTGTGTCCTTATTCTGGTTACAAGTTAAAGGAATATTTTGCACCAACTTTCAGATTTATTTTTTTTTTTACCATGAAGAAAATAGACTGTGTTCATCACTCTACCATTCAAAAACCGATCCACAAAATATGCAGAAAAGAAGAGGGAAAAAGTAGCTACTCTGAAATCTGAAGTGTTTTGCCCATAGACATTTCTATTTCTTACAAAATTGAAAGGAGTCACTAGTTTTGGTTAAAATAATTGTTGATGAACAGAAGATTCAGTTAGGATGCTAATGCTATACAGTATATTTTATACATGGAATACGCCAGCCATTTTTGCCCATATATATTTGACTGATGGTATTGTTTTTCTTATTGGTTTGATTTTCAGGGCTTTTTTCCTGATCTTTGTGGCTGTGGTATTTTGTTCATTCTTTTTAGCAAATGTCTTGTTTCATTTGATTCCACAGAGCAAATCTTTGAGAGTAGATGGGGAAAATATATATGTCAGACATAGCAATTTAATGTTGGAGGTTGGTATAATGAAAAATATAAGCCAATCATATGCTCTTCTAATGGGCTGGACTTGACCTGCAGATTGCCTTTCACTTGGAAGGCTGCTATATCTGTGGACACTGCATGCGCTGCATGGCAGGAGGACAGATGCATGTTACAATTTCAGATACAAGCAGTGTCTGAAACTGTCTTTTCACACATTTGAATTTAATCATGTTAGTTTTTTCAAGGAAATTTACATAACTATATGCTGTACTTATACAGATTGTATATTCTTTCTGCATTTTTATTTTGGAAACTGACAACAGAAAACCAAATTGTGCAATGCTTGTTGAAATATTCCATTTTAATATTTAAGGTCCAAAAATAAATTCTTGTTTATTTTAACGGTCATTCTACCCTGCATTAAGATAAGGCAGATCCATTTTCAGAATGCATTTTTTCCAGTATACAGTCACTGAGTTAGTGGTTGCAAATATATGTTTTGGCAGTATAACATAAAGGTAATCAAAAAGCACATCCATTGTATGGAATACTCATGCACACTGACTTGTCCGTGACAGTTTGTAATTGCCAATTTATTTCATATGTGAGGAAGAATCTAAAAATGAAGGCAACTATCCCTTTAATACCAGTAACTATGAGCAAATAAACACCTGAGCAAATAAAAATAATAGTAATATGAGTTTTCCACATAGTTTCCCTGCAGGTCAATGCACTTCTTGTATCATTCCCCTAATTTATTCATTACTTGGAAGAATTAGCATTTTGGCTGCTGCAAAATCCAGGTCTTCAGCTCTTCCTTTACCTTATTATCGTGAATCTGTGATCACAGAGAGAAACTCTTTAAGTGGAAAGTGAACAGATGTGATAGTCGCATGGTGCCAGATCAGAACTGTAAGGAAGGTGTGGAAAACATTCAACCCACAGCTGTTGCATTTCCTCCACCATTGTAGCAGTTGCTTGGAAAGTTTTTTTTACATCATTCCTCTTCTTTTGCTGTGAATTGCAGGTTTCATTTTCTGTCTAAGCACAGAACAGTACATTGCACTGAGCATGAATTGTTCTTGTTCCTGATGATGCACCAGAATAGGTCCCTTCATGCCCCAAAAGAAGGTCACTACAGAGACAGGTATTTCCACTAAATGCTTTGTCTCTTACTTTCTAGCTCTCAGTGATGGAGCCATGTCTCACCCCTTGTGACAATCCATTCCAAAACACTCAGATGTTCTTTATATGGTTCAGGAAGTGGGTTATAGCGTCCATGTGCTGTTGCTTGTGCAGCTGTTTCGGTACCCATCTTGCAGAAATTGTATGCCTACATACTATGGCATGTGCAGTTCCATAGCTGATATCCAAATGTGCAGCAACAATGGACAACCTAATCTGTCTGGCTTCTTGTGGGCCTATGTGTGCAATGTTGAAGGCTGACCAGATGGCTGACCAGATCTTCCCGCTTCAAACCTTTCTACCCATTATTAAAATTTCGTTGAGTCATGCTGTTTTCACTTCCATACTAAGCCAACATCCTTCAGTGAATTTAAGCAGGTTTCACTCCCTTTGCCCAAAGAAATTCCACTATGATGCATTGTACAACAATGTTGCAATCCCGCACCAGAGAGTCCATGTTCATCTGACCATGGATTTAAAAAGACTAGTTACCCATAAGCCATCGCAAGTATGTTGTATTACATTAGCTTCTTTCCATTGCAGTTACCACTTAATTTTAAAATTGCCTTTACCTTTTGATTTACATTGTAAATGACTTTTAGACATGGGAAGAAACTGGCATATAGGCAATGGCCAAGCAAGTGAGTAGAGGCGGCATTTGTAATTGTGCTTTCATTCATGCATCTTAATTAATTCTCATTGTAGTAAGACAGTATCTTTCTCTAGGCCATTTTATTCTGGGGACATAAATAGCATATTTACAGCATAAAAGAAAAGTTGTTCACAAATAAAACTTTAAGTCATAATGACTGGTATAGGAAAGGTTTAAGTTCATTCCACTATTTTGGCACCTAATAAACAATCGGATTTCCAATTTAAACAATTGAATAGAAGAAAATGCAGAGCTACCAAGTCATATAATTATGACATTTGAGGCATACTTGCATTCATATTTGAGTTTATGAGATGATGCAAGTTTTGCCGAATGGCATACTGTCATAATATTCTGTTACTAAGGCAATACACCATATGTACAGTTTCACTGTTGTATTTGACGTGCATTATTAGCCTTGTTTTTTTATTATAAAGGAGCAAACCTCAAATTAAAGCAAAAATGTACATACTGTACCCATCAAAATATATCTTTATATCAATAAAATGATTTAGACATTTTTAAGAATGAGCTATGCACCTTTTGACCTATCCTGGTTGCTAGTGGGCCAGAAATAAACAATGGTCATACCAATTTGTGAGAATTCAGATTGTTACATGGTATTATTGTAGGTTTCATTGCTTGCCTAACAACAATTGAAATACATCTTGCGTAGAATATGCCAGTTCTCACTCTGTTTAAATATATTTTCTTTGTGAAGTCTGGTTGGCTTTAACAGTTTGAGGACCTGAAGTTAGGTTGATTGGCAAAATCTAATTTGGCCCAGAAAAAGTCCCTCAGTGGACTGTAGTCCAGGCTTGATTCCTTATTTCATCCTGATGCTACCAGGACATAGTCCATCTCCCATGATCCTCTACTGAGCAAGCATATTCAAGAATTGGATTGGTGAAATGAATTGAAAACTGAGATAATATAATAGAGCCAATGAATTTTCTGACCATTAACTAAAAATTCCAGAAAGTCAATATAAGTCACAATTTATGGGACTGTTTGTAACAAAAAGTACAAATAAAGATAATACACTCAGTTGGAATTTATTTTTTTTCTCCACTGAATTTAAGAAACATCAGAACTATGCATTTTTCTTGTTTTACAGAGAAAATATCTTTTAAATTGCTAGATTTGTGATCCAATTACATATGTAAGGCAACATCAAAAAACTACCCTGTTGTATTTGGCCAAAGGCTTGAGAGGTTATACTAACAAAATATAGGAGTGTTATTTACTGAAAAAGCAGAAACAAACTTGTCTTCACAATATTTTAGCTTGACCCTCAATATGCTTATTTCTCGTATATAGTAATACCATAGCTTCATGCAAGAGCAAGACCTTAAGATATGTTTTTTATATATTTTTGGACCTTACCTATTAAATGTGAAACAGAAGATAAATAGGCTGTTTTAAGTTTTCATCATATAGAGTCTGTCTCTAACATTCAAGAAAATCAAAGGGATGTAAAATACAGTATAATATGTCACCCCTTAAATTAACTGTTGTCTTAGTAACAAGACTAATATTTTATCTTTTGTGTCACAGTGTTAGATTTAAGGCTTATAATTAATTCACTTCATCTAACATTTTGGTACATTTAACAGTAGATCAACTTTAATTATGTCTAACTGTGTGCCTAATAGAAAACCATACATGCCCAGTTTCACTGAAATACAGAAATTAAATTGGTTTAAAAGTGAGCACCCAAACAAGTCAAGTTAAAGACGTGTCAGAAATGTATCATTTACTTGCAACAATAAGTAAAAAAATATGCTTTTCATTCTGTGACATATCAGTGAGACTTGGCAATTTTTATGATAGAATGTGTTTTGTGTTTTTTTTTTTAACTAATGTAATTGTCATTCATTTTGTTCCCCTATTGTCTGTGACCCCTGTTATTAGGACCTGGATAAGACCCAGGAAGATGTTTTGAAACATCAGGCTAGTATTAGTGAATTAAAACGAAATTTTATGGAATCTTCTCCTGAACCTCGCCCAAATCAGTGGGAAAAGCGTCTCACTGGGACTTTGTCAGCGCAGACACAAGGGGTATGTGCTCGCCAGCCTGCATGCCTTTGTGTCTATATCTGTCCTTGAACTGTTGAGGGTAAATTTTAAATATTCGTGTATCACAAGAATAAATGTTGTGTTCCAAATTTTACTACTGATACTACTGGTTTCGTTAACACCTGTTCTTTATACTATTTCACATTCTTTTCCTTATTGAACAAATATGTGATCACAATTGTAACAAATTACTGAAATAAGTCAAAAACTATACAATGGTTCAGAATACGGACCTTGGTAGAAGTTTTTAAAGGGCAAAATGTGACTAACTTCGTGCATGATGTATGATGACACTTCACTCCTAGAAGCTTCTTTGGTCCTCTGCTGTTTAGCCAAAGGTAAATCAATTGGAAGTATTAGTAAATAAATTCTGATAGCAAGAGTTTATAACTACATGGAGTGAGACGGGAGAAAGTATAATGTATGTGTATTGTTCCTATTAAATCTATGTATTTACTGATTAATATTTCATTCTTACATCGTAAGATTCTGTAACCATGATTTAGTATCTCATACACTCCAAATTGCCTAGTCCTAAATGAATAGTAAGTCATTGCCACTGCATTTTTCTCATCACTTCTTCCAGGACTGCAAACTCAGATAAAGGGTTATATATAAGTACACTGACAAGCGTATATTCTTCTGCATCTCTTTCAAGGACTTCTGCATATGCTGTTCTCTATATAGTGTGAGTTGCTGTTAAGAGATTACCAGTGACATGCTTTAGAGGAGAATTCATTTATATAAAGGCCTGTGACTGAATGTGGGAATGAATTTATCAGGATTATTCAATGTGTTATCTCTAACTGCTTTAGATAATGCACTCTTTGCAGCTTATTTTAGTGTATTCAGTTATTGAAGCACTTGTTTTCTCTTCTTCTCTTGCATTTTTGCACTGTACTCTGATTTTAATATGTGTGTCTTTGCGTGTATTGTATTTATTTCATCTTCCTTTTTTCAGTGCCATGCCTTAAATTAGTAGATTTTCTTTTTTGTAGGTATTTTTTTTCCCCAGAGTACAAGCTTTTATTTAATACAGCTGTGGACCAAAATTGAGACAAAACTACAATGAAACGTCCATCCGTCCATTATCCAACCTGCTATATCCTAACTACAGGGTCACGGGGGTCTACAGGAGTCAATCCCAGCCAACACAGGGCGCAAGGCAGGAAACAAACCCCGGGTAGAGAGCCAGCCCACCATAGGGCACACACACACACCAAGCACACACTAGGGACAATTTAGGATCGCCAATGCACCTAACCTGCATGTCTTTGGACTGTGGGAGGAAACCGGAGCACCCAGAGAAAACCCACACAGACACGGAGAGAACATGCAAATTCTACGCAGGGAGGACCCGGGAGCGAACTGGATAAAACATTCATCCCTTTTTAAGAGCATAACATAACGCTCTTAAACTAACCTCAACTCATCTACAACATAAATCAGGGTGGTTGGAACAAAGTTAACACTATCCCTAGAAGGCACAGTAGCCCATCACAGGACATACTTGTTCACATATCCACACCAGGCTATCGTAGGCTACCTATGTACATAATTTTAGCAAGTAAATGGAAAATTAGATCACCTCAGAGAGTAACCTACAGACTCTTCTCAGACCATGACTGGACTGGCATTCAAGTACTCTGGAAACAAAACTAAATTGTCCGTAAAGAGGATGTAGCACCTTGCAACATGGCTGAGTCCAGCGTATACACATACATACCAAAAAATGGACCATCATCAAAATTGAAGATATGATTCCCTAACTTTAATTGAAATCTAACAATTAGTGCAGCCTCATAAGAGCTGATTTGAGTAGAAACCACACATTTAAATGCCCTAAAAGAGTTTTGTTGTAAAGGTTTTGAGTAGGAAGGATACCTTTGTATTCTGTCAAATTTATCAAAGGTAATTGATGAAGATGGATATTCTGGGTTTTTGTATAGCATAACATACTCAACCTCATTTAACTCTAATTAAGGGTCATAGAGAGCTGGAGGGAAATCCCAGCACCACTTACATACAAAGCAGCAAATAGCCCTGGCTGAGGCATTGCAGTGCCACACACACCAATTACTAATTGACATTTATCAAAGATAGCATGTTTTTCGGAAAGTGAAAGGAAAATCAGAATTCCTGGAGCAAACTCTACGTGGGCATGGGAAATTAATATGAAATGCACACAGTGTCCCAGCATGAGACTTGAACCCATGATGCCACAGTGCTACCTGGTGTTATATATTAATAACATAATACTACAGTTGATTATAAATATGACAGGAAGACCACGCAGTTTAACCAGCTGACCTAAAATGTGCTCTCTGTGCTTTCCAAGTCAGGATCATTTTGTTAGCGTTTAGTAATTGAAAACAACTGACGTTTTACAACAATCGATGTGAGAGGTGAGTGGCAATGGTACAGAAGTGGTGAAGGCATGACCACATCAGGAATTTGACAGAATCCTGTATTCATTGAGAAGTGGCCAGATGTTTTCAGTTAGGTTTGATACCCCAAAAGATGTAGTTCTTCCCTTCAAAATTTGTGTTCATTCATACACTAGGTAGTAACTAGATAGCTAGTTACCTTCCCTGTTACTCATTAAATAATGTATTTATTTGACACAGAGAGCATTTCAAAACATCCCAGTGTGCTCTCAGTGTTAGTAAAAGTGTAGCAGAGCAGAGTCAGTGTACCTCAAGCGAACAAATGACAGTTCCTGTGTTGTATTCCCTTATTTTTTTATGAAATATTAATTACGCGTCCTATTATTATTTAGCCAGCTCCTATTCAAGGCAACTTGAAAATCAAGGTGCATACAGTTATTTTTGAGTGCTTGGCAAGAGCATGCAAAGACAAAATTTTAAAATGGCACACAAGAAACAATACTATAGTTCATATAAAGACTAGAGGATAAACTGGTAACCTAACAAAAAAACACTTAGTTAATGAGTGATAAGGGCAAAGCATGCTGTAGATATCCAGGGATGAGCTAAGGAGCATCTTGGCTGATCTGAAGAGAGAAGGTAGATCAGAACAAGACAGAAGTTTCTTGAAGGACTTAGAGTGATAACATAGTGGAAATAGTGAGGAACAAAGCTACGCAGATGTCTGTAGTCCGGAGCAAAACTTTTGAAATGGAGTGTGGTAATAATATCAAGACAATGAAATGAACAGAACAAGTTCAAAGTGTATCGTTACATTTACAGAGTACAGTATATTGAAATTCTTAACTTGCATATATGTCCTGACCAACACTGAAATAGCTAAGTGGCACAAAGATGCAAGTCCATATTAGCGAAATAGACCAGTTGAGTTTTCATTTCCTTAAAATACCATGGCCTTCCTTTATCTTTCATTTCCAATGTATGATGTGTTTTGTATTGTGTTATATCTTACACATACTCTTTATATCTTCTCTTTATAGGTTTGTTCTGTCTCTTACATGCTTCCCTAATTTACAGCCACTGTGTGCTTTTTTTTTTCTTCTTTTCTTTTTTACTTTCTAACTGGTGAAGAGCTTAGAAGAGGAGATAACAACCATTTTATTAAGTAAAGAAGGTTTTTCTACTGCCAGCTTTGCTGGTGCCTTCACCTTTCCCACCAAGCGAGCAGCAAGGGGTGATAATGCAAAAACTGCTACCAAGGCTGTTAGTCTTGCTCACTACATAGAGTCCTCAAAGGTGCTTTTAAGTATAATCTAATTGGTTGTATTTTACACAATAATAAAAAAAGTGACCTTACATGCTGATGTGTCTTATCACAATCGTATCAAAAAAAAATTTAGGACTAATCATCACTCCACAGTTTTGCTAGAATCAGGCAGAAATCTTGATATTTGCATTTTTATAAATACAGTTTTTAATTGTTTTATATTAAAACATTTGAGATACTCATGTCCTGAAATGCAGGAAAAGGAAAACAATACATAAGTTTCTTGTATGCACAGGTAATACTTAAGTCCAGTTCATTCATGTGGGAAGATGAGACTTTTCCTAGAAACTAATCGTAAGTGGGATATTAACCAACTGCTGAGCCCACTAATGCATATGCATCCACACTTATTCATACCAGTTACATGCCAATTAACCTAAAAAGTTTGTCTTCAAGATGCGGAAAGAAAAGTGGTATCCCTAGAAAATAATCTACTTAGCACTAGGATAACATGTAAGCTCTACAAAGAAAGTGACAGGACTGGGGTTTGAACTCCATTTCCAGGGACTGTGAGGCCACAGGTAATACTAATTAGAATAAATGGATGTTAATTGTTAAAGATGGAGAATTAACAGGCTACAATTAAGAAACTTTGAGTTAGGAATACAGTGTACAGATCACTGCATAAAGTAAGGTATTACTGCCATTGTCAAGAATAAAAAAAAGTGTTTCTTCAAGCCTAATTTGCATAATAAAACATCAGAGGTATTGTATTTCAGACTTATCACCTAATACAGCTCAAATATTCAGTCTTGTTTTATCTGTACCTCCAAGAAACTTTCAAGTGTCTGTACAATTTCATGGTTTCTAGAGTTAGTGCTCTATAGATGTGAAACAATTTCTGAAGCGCTTTTATTCCTGTTTTTAAAAGTGCATTTTTTGTGATTCACATCATACTCAAACTGACACAGAGGCATGTCGGGCCATTCATCGATTACAGTTCACCACCCGTTGTGATCCTAAGCTGTTATTCAAATTTCAACTGCTTTAACTTGTAACTGTTTCTTGCTTCTAAGCTTCTCCTTGCTGACATTAATGCTGAATTTTGTGCTCTTGCCATTAACACAGACTGCCATAGGACTGTATGTGGTTTTCCGTGAGTTTGTCATATGCAGGCAATAAAATCATTGATAATATCAAGATCAGAGACATATGCTTAACAAAAGGAGTAAACACTGATAAAAGCTAATCCAGTTCTAGCGTCTTCATTTCACTCATGTCTTTTTCACTTTATAAGTTTTAATTCTGGGGAAATATTTTAGTGCTAGACACTATCTTTATAGAGATGCAACTGGTGTAATGACTGCTTCCTGTGGTTGCTTTTGGTTTCACAGAAAGCGCCAAGCAGAACAGAAGAAGTGCACCCAGATGGCAGAGACCTTGCAGAGGTGGTTTTTAGTTGTTCAACTCTATCCACTCACAGATCATTTTCTGCTGTGCTAACCACACATTTTGTTTTCCTTCTCTAGAGGTCACTGTCACTCCTTTCATTTGTACCTTTGTCAATATATTCTTGTGATCCATTTGTTTCATGATAGTGTTTGATTTTATGTTGTGGAGAAGGTCTTCATTTTTAGTTTCCTTTTTTTATGTTTTTCCATCCATCTTTTATTTTGTTTTTGTATAGAGCACAGAAAAGCTGAAATCAGAGATGGGCAGGGAGCAGGAGATTGACACGCAAGAGACAATGGCCAATGAAGAAACAACAAAAATGTTCACAGTTTCACAGCGCAGTGAAAGCCCTTCAGTGGCTGCCAAGCCTGCAGAGGGGGGAGAAATGAAAACACAGCTCAGAGAGAAGAAAGAGGAAACCATAGTTGTAAGAGACGTTAGCACATCTTCAGATAGCGAGAGTGAGGAAGAGGCTGAATATAGGCCTCAGGTGGCAAGAAAAGATGTGGATCAAATAAAAGAGGAACCGGAAGAGAATGAACATCTTCCTGTGAGGAGCCTGGCTTCAACTGTGCATGTAGAAGTTAAAGTACCTGTGGAAGAGAAGAAAGAACTAGAGGAAAAAATTGAGAAAGGTGGAATGCTAGGCGAGGAAGTATACTGTACCACAGCAGAAGAGAGAGAAGAGCCCAAAGTAAATGGAGATGTGTCTCACATAGATACTGACATTGTCACCCAGGTTATTTGTTGCTCTGAGGTAATTTGGTATTCACACACATAGCTTGATTAAAGTAAAGATTAAAGAAAGCTTTGCTGACCATTTTTGCCATCTACTTAAAAATCTCATTTTGTGCTTTTTTCAGAGCAGGAGAACAAATGAATGACATTTTTGCGCCCAGTATTTTTTCCTTGACCTCTGCATACAGATCCTGCAAATTCAGCACTGCTCCTTCAGCTCTTAGTGTCTGACCATGTTTCAAACACTTATATATTTTTTTTTATCCTTGACTATTAGGTCAATTTTATAGACCTTTCCAGTCAAAGTAGCAATCAACTTTAGAGAGGGCATTATGTTTTGTCACTGTGCTGGTGGTCATGTTTTTCACGTCTAGCAGATAAACAATTTTGTCATTTTAATATGTTTGTTTTATTCTGTGTTTGTTAGTGTATACCTGCCCCATTCACCCCTGTTTCATTTTATCTGTACAGTTCCCTATAATTGACTAACTTTATCAGTGTGGCAATAATTTTACCCTTTAAAAAGAACTCTTCCCAGTGTTGCTTCACTATTTAATTTTTGTCAGTAAATGCTGAAATTTGATTAACTGATTGAACATTTGAAAATACTGCTTCTGTCAGTCTTCCACTGTAAATACAGACTTCAGTTTTCTTTGAACTGTTTCCCTATAAGCATGCATTGTGTGAGTAAGTTTATCTGTAATCTATAATGTACACTGGCACAGGCTTTATAAATCCATCAGTATCCATATTGCATAGTGTGGTTGGCAGCATGTAAAGAACTTTTCATTATGGCCCCGGTATGGTATCTCTGAAGTGAAGGCAAGTTTTAAATTTATAAATGTATAACTTAGGAGTTTTATACATTTTGCCACCACTCTGAATTTTACCAAATAGCGAATAAATCTTCAGAATTACTCTCCCCTGCACAGCTTTCTAGGATAGCAGCATTAATAATATACAGAGCAATGCACTAAATTCTTGGATTTTTGAATGAAAAATAAATAACAGTATGTTAGGGTTAGTTTAAATAAAAACTTTTTTCACTAGGTTTAAGTGAGTTTACTCATTTTTAAACGAATAAAGGATTAAAACTAAGACACATGTCAGGTTTCAAAGGAAATGTTATTATTTTTTTTAATTATGTACAGTTATTTTTCTTACCCTTATTTTATTTTTTTGGCATGGCTTTATTTTAACTATTCTTCTCCCTACATATACATTTTTGTTACTACATTTTACTGGTAGTGTTTTTAATAGCCTTTTCCACTTTAATTTCAACATCAAGATATACCTCACAGTTGGGGATGTTTTGGGTGTATATATATTTTTCTTTTTTTACATGTCTAATATGTGTGGGACTTATCTTCATAATCTCTTCTCTATAGCCTCCAGTGGTCAAAACTGAGATGGTGACCATCTCTGATGCCTTTGCTTCCCAGAAGTCTGAAATTTCAACTAAGGAAGTTCCCATTGTGCACACAGAGACAAAAACTATTACATATGAAGCTGCCGAGGTAATTGAGTTATCTACTCTGAGCAAACATTTACTGTACGCAAGGACTAAATCAAGTTATTATTAAGACTAATATTAAAGGAGCAGATAGTAATGTAACAACTTTAATGTTATTTGTAACTCTAAAGGTTGATGGAACTGGAGATTCTGAGCCAGGGGTCCTGATGACGGCACAGACCATCACTTCAGAATCAGTCTGCACTACAACTACTACTCAGATTACAAAGGTACTTCAGTAAGGCTTTAAGCAGCATATTGAAAACTTTATCAAAACATGAATTATTTGCACCAGCCCAAAATATTTTACAACAGCAGCTACAGTATATCAGGTTTCTCAATAAACAAAATTTGCAGTGATATTGTCACCTTTTCAGTCTTTACACTTTGGTCACATCCTGTTTTGCTTTCTTATGGACTTAGCTAGCGTTAAGTGTAGATGAGAGAAGGGTAAGGTCAAGTGTTATTTCTCTAGTCAGAACACCCTTTTTCAACAGTTTCTATTCTTGCATGCTGTGAATAGTTTCAATCACATGTCACTACTTAAGGTGAAAAAAATCAGGGTTAGCTGTATACATATCTGTACATTACAGGTCATATTATAGTCTATGTTTCTAGAAAAGTAAACTTCACACATCAAGTATTTTATATTAGATTGGTAGAGTAACATCAATACATAGTCCATATACAGTATACAGAAACATTAATGTAAAGCATTTGCACTTTTTAATAAAAAGACTGGAATGTATTATTTATGAAAGAAATTTGTTTGCAGGGAAAGAAATACAGACATACACACTACATAGAAACAGTAAGAAATCAAGAACGAATGAAGTATATATGGTACATTGCTTTTCCCTGTTCACATGTATTATGTCCTCCAATAAGAATATTGAATTCACACTTTCATTTTGGTGTCCAGCCCCAACCTGAAAGACCCACTTCATAGTTCAAAATACTTATAGGAGCTGGGAATGCTTAGAGCAGACAGGCAGCAAATCAGTGCTGTCAGCACATTTAACTCCATGCTAAGGATCTAACTTGTCCATAGAAAATATTAATCAGCTTCTCAAATTACATACCAGGCTCTAGGGTATTAAAACCAGACATAAGAAAATTAATGAATACCTATCTAGAGTGAGGTTTTGCACTTACATCAGGGTTCAGAAGTATATCTCTGGCATTCCCCTGAACCCTACTGTCAACATTACTTTTGCATACTTTTGAGAATTCCCTCCTATGTGAGGGAAGTTCAGACTCAAAAAATATATAAATAAAGAAATTAAGCAAAAAGCAAGGAATAAAGAAATAAATCATATTTGTAAGGTAAATAGTTAGATATAAAATAATAAAGAAATAACTTTTATTAAAATACTAAAATCTAAATTGTAGAGCTGCAGTTACCATGACACACACACATTTGGAGGTTTCCAGATTAATCCAAGTTTGATGTGGCAGCTGTTACTTAATGTAGGTTCTTGCCTTAATTTTTGCTATAAAATTATATAATAGGCCTTACTTCATTGTTTTGGGAACCTTCTTGAAATTGTCTTATTCTAAGTTACTCTGGTTTCTACTTTTAGTAGTGGCTCTTCTCCATGGTCTCTAAATTAAAATCTTTTCTTCAATTCATTAAATATAACTACCTGAATTCTTGAGCCAGCTGGCAGTTTTAACATTGAACATTTTATTTCTAATTACTGCTTTTGCTAGTATGGGAGGTTTTTTCTGCAAAATTGAAAATGAAAATTATATTTTTACGATTTCATTCTTCAAGTCTGCTTGCAAGAATGCTGAAAATGAAAAAAATTAAAATACAACCTCTCTTTTGCAAATGGGGTTATTACATGTTCATTTTTTTTTTCATTTTAATTTTTGCAGCATTTTGCATGCAGACTTTGAAAATGAAATTGCAAAAGAGAGACTGCATTTTCATTTTATAATTTTCATTTTCATTTTTGCAGAAAATACCCCCTATTTTGCTAGGAATGTCTGCTGTCATTTTCTTTTTCTCTCATAACAAGGTTAAGCGGTCAAAACATTCTTCAGTCTTAATCCTCTATATGAACTTCATCTTTACATGCTTTTTTTGCCTAATTGTTTCTTTTTGAAAGGTCCTTAAAATCGTGACATATCCACAGCTTATTGTTACAATACACTCTGATTAATGTGACATGGACTGGAGCATCATCACAGAATCAGTTTAATTATACAGTATGTACTGTTCAGATATCAATATCAGCAATGATTCATCTTAGGAGTTTCTCTCAGTGCAATCAATTTAAGCAGAGTCTTTAGATCAGGCATAACACAATTGTGTTATGGACTCTGGAATAATGGTTCTTGGCAAAAATCTAGTTTTAGATCCAAATTTGTTAACAGAGACCCTTTTATCTAAGTCATTTAAAAAAGTCAGAATTACTGAAAAGATGGGAAAAATGGCAATACCATCCTATTACAGAATTTGACGTAAAATGCACATTTCCACTTTTCACTTGAAATATTTTCTGCTGAGAGCACAAATCTCCATTCCCAAAATGTCTGCTTTTCAAAAAATACAGTTTTCTTAATTAATTATTAGTCAAGCATATGGTACATTCTGAAGGCTTTCCTGCCCATAAATGAGCTGTTAATCCCAGATCAAGTCAACTGACTAGCAGTTAGTAGTTTCAGATCCCTGCAACCCTGAGTTTAGCAGTCTTTAGTTCACCATTCCCTGTGCTTCAGATTGATAGTATCATTAACACCAAATGGCACGGGGAGTAAGGTCATTTCTTGTCATGTTATACTAACCAGTTTGTTTTTAAAAATATTGTTTTTGCCCTTTTATGTCTTGATAGGTCGATATGAAGTTTCACATTATTATTTTTCGTCAGTACTGTTTCAGTGGGATTTTTCTTTTAAAGGAATACCCCATCTACAGATATTTTTTATATGTTACTTACTCCATGTAAATTCTCTGTGTTTTCATGGAGAAAGTACATAACAAATGTTCTAATAGAACAGGATCTAATAGTGACCAATACTGGAAAACAGCAAACTATATGAATAATGGAAAAAAGAGAAAAAAATCTCACATAACTCGTCTCACATAATCCACGTCTGTTATCTAATCGTATGCTCAAAGCGTGCAAAATGGATTAATTATTTGCTAAAATATTATTGATGCTTCCCAAAAAAAGAAAAAGTGCTTTCCCATAAATCTGTGATTTTGAATTGAAGACAAGGTTCTTGACCAATGAATGAGGGTGTCCCATTCTAATTGAATTTTTGTTATACTTTCTCCACAAAAACATGAACTTCATTTTTTTTCTTGGCTACCACTACAAATAACATAGGGTAAGTAACATATGAAATAACTATAATTTTTTGGATAGAGAATTCCTTCTAACTATAATCTGTCCTTTTCTGATATCAGGTCCAATTACATTTTAATAAAAGAAAGCTGTTTCAAAGAGAAAAGGGCAGATGCTTGCAGTTTTGTGTTGAATTACAAAAACGATATCACTGAAAAATATAGACATTCATACATGAAATAATCAATAAGACAAGTATTACATTATTGCTCTTAAATATGTAAGCTATTGTTTTTTGTGAATTGGGGTAAAGTACAATTTCCATAATGTGCTATATTATCTACAGTAAAAGCACAAGCACAGGAGGCAGGGCTAGTGAGACAGGAACTGGAATTGAGCTCACTTGTCCTCTATGGTGTTCTGCTTTCTAAAAGAAATGGAAACTGGGTTAGTAGTGGCTGTGTCACATTCTTACTTGACCCGCCATTTTTCCTTATCTGAATAGCCGTGAGACACTCCTAATACTCACAGGAGTGACAATCTATACAGATCTCAGTAGAAGAAATGGGCTCAGAGCTCGATTGAAATAATGGGTATTGCTAATCGAGGTCATTAGCCCCACTGATCAGTAAATCAAGGCTTCATTAAAAAACATGTTTACCAGAATAAAATATGCTGTCTTATTACATCAAAGCCCCATACTTCCCCAAAACCCTTTGTTTATTTAAACTACATGTAAAGGTAGCTTGGTGAAACATCAGGGAGCTACTGGTTTAGTAGCTATGCTACAAATTCACAGATGTGCTATATGAGTAGGTTAAATGTACTCTCCATCTTTATTGTGGATCTGCAAAATACTCAGTGATTTTTGTAGAATAAAAAAACATTTATTACAACATTTTTATTAGCAGTGTTTTAAAGGGAATATACATACATATACAATTTACACCCTCAAGCATTATTATTATTATTCTAAATGATTTTTTTTCCGGTATTCTTGCTTACATATTCAACCCTAGTGTGGAGCTGACCCACACCTTCACAACACCATAGTGTAGAAAATCACACTAACTGTCACAGAATTGTAAAATATGTGAAGGAGTAAAGAGCATTGTTTGGAAAGTATCTATTTATTCATTTGTTAGTCACCTATCTATTGTATGACCTGTTTTGTGAGATTTTAGGAAGCTTCTAGGTTAGGCAGCTCTGTCATGGTGACAGTGGCAATGTGTTGCATATTTCTTAGCTCATGTAAGTAAGAATTTCATTGTTATCAGTACACCTGACAGTAATGACCCTATGTAATCCAGTTTATGGTTGCATGGTGCCAGGGAAATACCAGCAGAATTGGGGAGAAAGCAGAAACCACCTTATCTTGAGGCACCTCTTTATTTGTGTTCTTATTTGTTTTAATTTATTTTTGATTTTCTACAGACTGTGAAAGGTGGAGTTTCTGAAACAAGGATTGAGAAACGCATTGTGATAACAGGAGATGCAGATATTGATCACGATCAGGTCAGTGTCCATTTCATTCATTTGCACAGATTTAGTCACCTTCTGATAATTATCGAGTGTCCTATAGTTTGTTTTGTTTTTGTTTTTTGTTTTTTTTATGAAATAAGTATGAATATAAACTGCATTAATTATTGCATTTTTATGAATACAAGGTTTATTTGCCACAAATTTGGCAGATTTACAAGGTAGGCTTGCGACATAGTATAGAGACACGATTACTCTAAGTGAAATAGATGGTTTAATCTGTGTTACAGGTTTTATTTGTTCATCTGCATATCTGTCTGTGCCTGCAGCATAGCTAGAAACAGTCAACAGGGAAGTAAACACTCTTGGTTTACATTTGATTATTTTTACATTATTTTTTAAGCTAGAATTGTCTAAGTAAAGGTAATAAAGATAATATGAATGGACAAATAGAAGTAAGAAATTTACATTTCTGAGTCATAAAGAAAATCCAAGAAATAGACCTGCTAAAAGTAACCCAAACTGTTAATGATAAACCTTAAGTAATGTTCATTGCATACGGCATATAGAGTAAGTGTCTTTTATCTCATTTATTTGAATTTTGTTTGCTTTAATCATGTTTAGCGTTTCAACCTTGGGTTTATCTTCCTTATCTTTTGTTAATACTTTAATATTATTGTTACTATTACCACATTAATATTATTGCTATCACTTTTATTACTTTTTTTCTGTTCTGCACTATTATACTACTTTTCTGCACTATTATTCTTTTAACCTAACATCATTATAATTAGTAGTAATATTTAAAAGTAGTTCTTACAATTGTGCCTTTTCCATTTTCTTTCCATTTCTTCTTTTTTTAAAATAATTAAACAGTGTTATATTAATCTAGATATCTGATTTACTGAAAGTATATACATATTCCAGTACAGTAGTCTGGTTTTATTAGTGCTCCTTACTATAATATTGTTAGTTCAGCTGCTCATTTGTTTACTAATGTCAGTGAAAAATGTAGTATTTTGGGTGTGCTTTGCTTCATAATGTGTTAAAGGACAGGTTTGATTTTAGCTTTGGTGGGGTCTGGGAAGAGAATGGAGAAATAAAGACAAGCACAGAGAGGAGAAGATCATGTTTATCTCTTCCTGTGGCTATAATGCCACCCTGAGGCAGTACTGCTTGCAGAACTTGCATGTAGATGTGTTTCAAATTTTTCAAGGAGGTAAGACAATATATAAAAATCTGTTAAAAGATTTGGAGAAATTATGGAGTTTTTTTCTGGAAAAATGAACCCTAAATTACAAAGTCATATAACGATCAGTCATTGGATTATCTGCACTGGAAAGTTGAATATATGGGTCCTGAGTTTGGGAAGTGGAGGGTGCTGTCACGTTTCAGCTCTTTGAAATTGACTGAAATAGGGGTAGAGTTGTGGCTATGAGGCTAAGGAGCTGCACTGGTATCCCAAAGTTTGCCGGTTTGAATCCCCATCACTGCCAAAAGAGATCCTACTCTGCTTGGCCCTTGAGCAAAGCCCTTAACCTTAAATTATTCCAGGGAAGCTGTACAATGGCTCACCCTGCACTCTGACCCCAAGGGGTATGTGAAAACTAACAAATTCCTAATACGAGAAATTGTATAAGGCGAAATAAAGAACCAAAAAAAAAAAATATATATATATATATAGATATATATTTGTGCTGAAAATACCCTTTTAAATATTAGGGATCAATCTAAGTTGAAGAAAAATTGTGTTGAATGACTTTTTCACTCTGTCTGTGGTATCAGGGTTAGAGGGGAATCCTGATTAACAGGGTAGTCCCTTTGTGTAGCTGTAAATTTTGGTGGTGTCTAAACTGAACAAAACCAAGGTATTGGTTGGCTGTCATATATTCGCCTGGTTGTGTATCGATAAAGATTTTATAGTCAGTACTGTATGTTTAATTTGCACTATAGAGTAACTTGAAGTTATAATGGTAGGAGATTTAATTCTACACTAACCCCTCCTTTGGATAGGTGGTCTCTGATTGTAACTACAGTATCTGAAATGTCCTCATTGATGTCATGGTTTTCAGGATTCCTGATCTGGCGGGCCTGTATAGGTTTTTACCACTCATATTCTAGATTTCAATACTTTTTCTCCTCAATGTATAAAGGTTCATCATGAGTTATGTTGTTGATAACTTGCTTCCCTCCATCAGTTCTTGTGGTTCCATTGTCCTTTTTTGGCCATGCCCCTCTTATGAAAATGAAAATATTAAGCATAGCTACAGTGGCTTGGCCTGTTCATACTTAACTGATTTTATTGAATGCATTTTTGTACAGGTGATATTAACATTGAGGTTGGCATGTCTTCAGGGTTGGAAAGACCTCTAAGTTGACTGCACATTGCTGTGTGTAGTTTCATACAATGCTTATCTCAACAGAAGAGGTTTTTCATTTCAAACGGAGATCAATTTGTTGACTAATTAGAGGTGGGACAGCTTTTTCTTGAGTTGTATAATTCTCATTATGAACATGGAGAAAAGGCTGATAAGGTTTGGAGTAAGCAGATACATAGGAAGAATGCTCTGAAAGCAGTTATAGAAAGTTACTGAAAATGGAGAAATACATAACATATTTAAAGAGTGCTTTATAATTTTGCACTCTTGGGGTATGGTGAAGGAGAACGTCATACCTAGGGTTATTTTCATTAAGTTAAGGTGCTGCTGATTGGTTCATTGTGTGTATAGGGGGTGGAAGGGTCTCTATGGGGCTACACGATCCAGAATGCTAATGATTTCTTGAAGAGCATCGAACCCATGGGTCAAGATGGCTATCAAAATAAAAAAAATAAAAAAAATTTGGACTGACTACATTGGTGCTGGCGGAGTTTGAAGATCTGAGAGAAGATGATATAATGAATGTGACACTGTCCCAGGTGTCAATAGGTGTTTCCCCCCCCCAAAAAAAAAATTAGATTCTTGTGTGAGGTTGGCTTGATTTTGAAGAACATCAATGATAATTCAATCAGCTCTCTTTTGATTTTGAGGTGCTGATGTAGGCTCAACTAAACTGGGTCTTCATTTTACTTTTGGTCATAGTAAGTTTTTCTCATTTTTTGAGGAAATTCAAAAGTGATTATTGGCATTACTGACATGACATTTTAAAACAACATTCTGAAATGAAGGACCGACTATCCCGACACAACATATTTAAACATGCTACAATGTACATTTCCAAGAAATAACTAACCAGAGTTTTTTCTTTTTGCTCATTTTCATTTTTTGGTGCATTTGTGTGAAGACCTGGGGCCTCATGCATAATGCCGTGCGTAGAATTCGCACTATAACATGACGTAAGCACAAAAGCCGAATGTGCTTATGCACAGAAAATTCCAGATGCAGGAACCTGTGCATACTCCAGCTTCCGCGTTCTTCCACTCCATAAATCCCAATTAGCGTGAAAACTAACGCACGTGCACGCGCCTTCTGTCCTGCCCCGTCTCCTCCCAGAATTACGCCTCTTTGAATATGCAAATCAGTATAAATTGACATTAAGCTCAGCGTTCTGTGAAAGGGCAATGGCAAAAGCAAGAGGGAAAATATAAGAATTTCAGCGAATACCAAGTGGAGGCAAAGAAAAACGTACTATTTGTTGGTTTATACAGTGGTGTAATCAACAAAAGGAAGTTGACCGAGTGACATAGTGTGTTGGAGAAACAAGCTCAAGTTCACAAAGTCACACAGTGCCCGACATAAAAAAGAAGTTGTCACATATCAAAGTCGCCGTGAAAAGACAAGACGTAGCTCACTGTCTAAGTGCCATATGGAAGCTTATTAGGGTACAGTGAGAAAAAAAGGCACAGAGTAGGAAAAAAGCACGAAATGTTAACTTCAATCTCGAAATATCCACTTTAATCACGTAGTTTATTTTGTCATTAAAGTAGAACATAAACTTCATCCTAAAATTGTTTAATTTACTAGTTTCTCAAATCCCATCGTAACTAAAGTAGCACGGTAAATGCTTTGTTTTGTATTTGATCTTCAATGTGCTCTATGTGTGTGAATCACTACGTGTTTCCGTACTTTCTCTTTCTCCGACAGGACACAGAATCCATTACATTCGTGATATTACAGCTCTCTGAATAATTAAAATAGATGTATACTTGATATAATTTTCATGATGATAGGAGTTAAAGCATGTTATTAAACAGGGGAACACGGTGCATGATTGTGTGCGACCTTCGATGAAATTATTGTAGCAGTACTGTCTCTTTCAAACATAATATTCTCCAATTCCTATCCTTACTTTTCTTTCTCCAAATACCCAATCGCCACACAATCAGCTCTGTAATAGACGTTAAGCCATCTGTAAGCTTACAACGACGATTCTTGAAAACATTAAAGGGACATTGAAATATCTTCATAGTACATGTTTAATTATTCTATCTGTCTATCCTTCCAGTGTCACGCCATCCTCAGCAAACATACAGCGTGAGGCAGGAACAATACGTGAACTTGCTAGCGCTGCGCAACAGTGCCCTCACATGTTTAAATATTAACAATACAGATTATTTAAATGAAGTTAAAGTTGTATCTGTATAATATAATCAACATATTTTGCTGCATTTCATCTTAAAAATGATATCGTCATCATATGTAAATACGTGCTTTATAAAGTGGCTCAGGTTGTGTAATATTATAACTGTAGTGCAAGTTTACAGTGGGGTGATTGTACTTATAAGTACAAACAGTTCTACAAGGAGCAATTGATTGAGTGCATTTATAGTTTTTGGGATGAAACTGTTTCTGAACCGCGAGGAAAGGCTTTGAAACGTTTTGCCGTGGCTGAGGCAGAGTGGGCTTGATGCTTTATACCAATAATTCTCTTTCCGATCAGCTGCTTCTGTGATTCCCCACTCAGATACAGTGATATAAATATTCCGAGTGGTGCAGTGAGAGTAATATGGAAAAAGACGATCCGTTGTGGCAACCCTTAACGAGAGCAACTGAACGAAGGAAAAAAAGGTGCAGTGAGAGTTACAACGCTTAAGCAGTTATGGTATTTGGAATACTATGGCTATTCCTTGGTCCATTATATTGTTACAGGTTAATTACAATCAGATGCATTACACTAATAAACAATATGCAGTTAGTTTCAGTGTATTTATAAAGCCGCGTCAGGAATGTGGTTCTAACAAATAAAGGGTAACCATACAGGAACAGTAGCACTGCTTTGACGCTGGGTGCCAACAGTCAAGCGGAGAACTTGCGTACGACAGGGTATGAGGTACTGTGGAAAAGTGCGTGGCTTTACGCCAAGTGCAGGTTTTATACATCGCAATTTGAATGTGGAAATGTTCTTGTGCAACATTTCTGTGCGTACGCACCGTTTATACATGAGGCCCCTGTTGATTGATTATGTCTATGTCAACCCTACCTTTTTGGATTTTAGTGTCACCAATGGCATAACAAGATATTTACGTTAAGCTCTAGTATCCTGACCAAGAAAAAGTCCAAATTAATGGATTCCTGTCAGTTAAGATAGCATATTTTAATGTAAAATTTTGTCTTGCTCAAATCACATCAGTCTTATTTGGGTTCTCTGGTTCAATCTATTTATCAAGCAGGTGTTTGAGAAGTCAATTTTATAGTTTACAGTTGGAATACATTTACTTTTTTATTCTTAGTATCCTCAGGTAACAGCTGCCATTTTTCTCGGTCCGTCTCCCATCAGATCCAGAGGACAGTACACCTGTTCCAGCACTTCATTCCTTTCTCTATGCTAATTCTTTTCTGTTCTTGACAATTTTTATTATGTGACATTGTTGTTCTTTCTAATCTGTTAAAATACACAATAGAAAAGCCACCTTAATTATAGATGATGCTGCAGCCCCTTTCAGTTGCAGCTCGGTTTCCCCTCATTACTGCCGTCTTATTGTGTGGGTTGAAACTTGCAAACTTTATAAATCTTGATTTTACACCACATTAGATAACAATTTCTTACAGTGTAATTGACTCTAAAACACATTTGTAGTGATGACAATCATTTACTTTTTATTTTGTTGACTTTTACTTTATTTCAGCTTATGTTTAGTTAAATTTTATTTTTAACCTCAACACTTTTTATTTGTAATTCTGGGTAGGCCTTGGCCCAAGCAATAAAGGAAGCCAAAGAACAGCACCCTGACATGTCAGTGACCAGGGTGGTGGTGCATAAAGAAACAGAACTCACAGAGGAGGGGGACGATTAAGTTCAAGGTAAGGGAAAGTAGCACCCCCAGCTAGTAGTCCTGCTCCTAAGCATACTCTGCTCTCCGCCAGCTTTGCTTGCTTGAGTCTGCTTAAATCAAGAGGAAGCCCTCTGCAGTCTTTACCTATAAACATTTTGCCAGAATAAATATTTTTATCATTCTTCCTTTCCACTAATAAACCCTTCAGTACTAACACATACACACTTTGTATCATTTTACTTGTGTTTTCTTCAAACCCTGTGCAGTTTAATTTTTGTTTTTTGATGCATGTATTGATTTATTAACAATGCTATACTGGCTCAGCATGAAAGAGTGAGTGGAGGAATGTATGTGATGTCCTGGCATCCAGTCTGGAGTTTGTTCCTGCCCTGTGATCCTCTAATGATTAAAGGTGGCTTAGAAAGTGGATGGATGATGGAATGAATAATATAAGGATGCCTTTGAATGATAATACTGTAGTTTTCAAATTAGTTCAGCAAATCAATTCATTTAACCCATACAGGGAAATAGTATTCACATTGTTTATATTCTGGGATGCCATTGTGTTGGAAAAAATGCAGTTGATCAGTAAAGGCATTGCTATTCAAGAACGTAGTATTGTGTGTTGGGAAGTGAATATCAAGAATAAAAAATGCAGACATACTGTATAAGCAGTTTGTTTTTATATTTTTCACATTATAAAATTAGACATCTCTGATGCATGAAAACCACAGCATGCAAAATTAAATATCTACACATTGTCATCTCAATTAACCAGAACACAATGGCTTTGAAGGAGTTTTCAGTTCTATCTTCATTAACGTGTTAGCTAGATCTAACAAGTTTTCAACCAGGTTACCCTGAAAGTCCCTACATTTTTTTCAAATTACAGAGCTGGGCCTTGAAAAAGGATTACAAATATTTCTCATTGTTTCATAAAGCTTCTTCAATTACAGTTTAGTGTAGTGTGTGATTGTGGTGGAGTTTCCTACTCTTGCGTTGTAAGTGAACTGACTAACTCTGTTCCCACTCCTCCCTTATAGATGTGTTTGATCACGTGATTGGAAGGAACGGCACTCCATTTTGTGGAATTGACCTTCTTGGGTTGGGCAATCTCTTTGGAATATGAGTTCTCTTCTTGGCATGCTTTGTCCTTACAGAAATCCTTCTGGTCCTTCTCTAAATATTTGATAAAACTGGTGCTCCTCATTTTATACTGCAGGGATTTGCTCTGTACTCCCAATTAAATCCTCATAAGAAAGCAAAGTGAACTTTGAGAATGTCTAAAGTTTGCTTAGTACATCACTTCTCAAAGATGATCATTACTACTGTACATCTTAAAAAATCCATCCTACAGTCTTACAGTGAGAATAATATTTATTATAATGCCTAAAAACTAACATCAATTCTGAAATTCTTCAGTGTATGGTAGCCCTTTTTCAACCCTGTCCTTAACCAACACTATTTAATGCTAATCTTTTATCAGATTCAAAGCCTATAAACTTCTTACTAATCTATAAATGCTTGCTTGCGTCTGTGTTTTCTTTGTTCCTTCCCTTTTTTTCTATTTTTAGTAATAGGGACCTGAATGATTTATGCATTATGTAAAAATGTCTTTTAACTTACAAGAAGAGCTGTTTGCAACTAGTTAACCTTCAATAATGACTAATTAAATACCTAACAGAGGAGATAAATTTCTTTACAGAATTAAAACTAAGAAACCAAGAAGAATTTTAAAAGGCAAAAAAATAAATAAATAAAAACTGTAGTTCTCTTAAAAAGGAGTAAAACATTTTTCAAACAGGAGAGAAGAGCCTTCTTTGTCAATAATATTATTAGGAACTGGTCTTGTGTTACATTTTTTTCACATTTTCCAGAGCTTCTTTTTAAGACTTTAATATTTTATTACAGGTTTTCTGAATCATCAAATCAATTTCTTGCTTTTATTTCTTGGTGGTAATCGGTTATCGAATAGCTGAAAATATTTTTCACCTTGTCTGTTGTCATTTTGCTTTCCTAAGGGTGCATCTTTTTTGAGAGATGATTGCTACAACATTGCTAGAAAATGTAACTGGAAGTGTGTGGTGTTTGACGTAATTATTGCAACGTTATAAAGGTCCACACCATGCACTTCTTGTTTATCTAAGTGTGAGGATGGAAAAAAAAATCTTCTGACTTTGCTTTGCATTTCAGTTTCAATTCAAGTGTTAATAAGTATTGAGGACTTTGTAGTACTAACCACGATTTTACGTTTTCAGGTTTTAGTAAACGGTAAGACTTTTGGTTACAGAATTTCTAGTTGTTTTAACAAAGTTTATTCTCCTAGACAGCTTCATTCATTTATTTTGCCTTCTGTCTATCTAAGACAGGGCTATTCAATTACAATTTTAGCTGGACCAGCTTTTTAAACCAATAAATTTAGCTGGGCCAGACATTTTCAGTAGCTGGTAAGCAGCAGGTAATGACAAATTTTAAATCAATACAAATGAATGCATTTAAAAACAAGTAATGTTTATTCATTGTTTCCCTTTTACGTTTTGTCATATCTGACACGGACACATCAAAAATGTATAAAAAAACGACAAACAAGCTATAACTGGACAGAATCTGTGGTTGTAGCAATTCTTTTTTCCACTTTTGAAATTAAAAAAAATAAATATTTATATTATTTTAATCACTCATATGACAGAGGTTAAATTTAAGTTCCTCAACAAACCTTTCCTGTTGAAATTGTTTCCCTGCCCTCCAGAAAAAAACTGCCTGATTAAAGATTTAAGAGAAAAGCTCCCCACGTATGGCATGAAAGTGGTGTGGTACATTTGTTTTAATGATTTGTCTTTAAAATGTCTGTACGGAGTTATTGGGTGTCAAGGAATGAGTTATTAATTATAATTATTACTATTACAATTTTGTTTACTAAATCTTATTTTCTTTGTTGATGAGCTCCCGCTGAAGAATTTATTGGCAACAGAACATATACTGCACACAGTAAAATGACTGAAGTAACAACTAACAAAGTGGCATTTTTGATATAATTTTAACAAAGTTTACTGTCTGTCGTTTATCACAGAGCAGCCCAGTAAAACAACAATAATACACTTTCAACCTTTAAACACAGACTTCATTCATCACATCACTGTGCATGGCAACACAGTGGGCAGGCAACTGCTCATACATGTTTACTGACAGGCAAGCTGGCATTTTGTATGGAGTATGAGTTAAATCAAAAGAGAAACGGCATTAAAAAGATGCACAAACACAAGGAGATCAGTGACAATCATACCTTGGTGTGCCGCACAAAATCAGAAGAGACAACTGAATTCCACAGGGCACAGATATATTCACAACAGAGCACCTATATGATGGGGAGATGAATTTCAAATGTTTTGCATGTCTACCTTTTGTTTTGATGACCAGTTGCGTCATATTCAGCCCTTCGTTCATTATTCTGGGACAAGCGTGACCAGCCCCTTGAAATTCATGGCCACCCCCTCAGCAGTGCCAGGATATGCAAGGGGAAGCCCATACCAACACATATGTTAACGGCATGTTTGCTTAACAATAAAAAAAGTGGCCTTTTGCATCTGTTACAATATAATTAGTTTAAAGTTTCAATGATTTAATTCGCAACTGGCAAACTAAATAGAAATGATAATTGCCAAAGCCTATTTTTGGTTGCATTTGTGATCATTTTAGTTGCAGTCTGGATCCCTGGCGGGATATTTCACAGATGGATATACTCAAGAGAGATGATTTCAGTATAATCATGTACATTGTTGTTTTATTTTTGTCATCACTGAGAATTCAATTTGGCATGTGTACTTTGGTGCCAGATGCTAAGCAAGTACTTTTGTCCCTTTAAAGAAAGGAAGTTTAAATACTGATCATCAAATTCAGACATCTTTGTGGGTGTTCCATTTGGTATTTCTCTGTTCAGTTATTTGTTGTTCGCATCCCACAAACCCATTCATCTGTTACATTGCATTGGTGATCAAGTGTGCTGTTGATGGAATTTAACAAATACAAGGAATGGCTGAGGTTTCTCGCCGGTTGTTCTTGCTATATCATATTATAGGCGGGAAGAAGCACTTGTGAGCCATCTCTGAACCTAGAATGACTGCAAGAAAGCCAAAGTGAGTTAAACAAAGGCATTTTAGCAAATGAAAAGTAAAAATGGCATTTGGAGATATTAGGGCGTTCCTGAAACTAATAAACAAAAAAGGTAAACCGATTTTGCCTTTTTGGCCATCTCTGACAAATGTTTAGTTCCTCCCTATCAGATGGGGTACCAATTGCACTTACCTACTTTACACATACTAAAGCACCCCTCTTCTCATAATCACACATTATTTTCCACTATCCCTCACCTATTATTTAGCTGTCAGTACACCCTTTGTCCAGCTCTTCTCCAGACTTGCAGGTTTAGTTGCTCTTTGGCTTAAAGGGCCTTTTGAGGCTTATTTCATGTCTACTTCTGAGGTCCAATTAGTGTCCACTTGGAACCAATCCAAAGGTTAGGAGTTGATCTCCTTTTGGACTAAGGAAACCAGGCTAGGGCTCCTTTTATTGGCTACTGCTGTCTCTACATTTTGCAATATAATATTGGTGGTAATAGTGTAGGACAAAGTGAGCATTGCCTGTTCTGCTAAGCTTGTTAGTGACAGACAAGGCCTGTGTTAGCAGGGAAGCTGATGTCCACCTTCACTTTCCCCCAACTTTACACGCCAATCTCAGCCCATACTTAGTAAAGGTTTAAATCTCAGATAAACTAACATCTTTTCACAATATCCCTTCGTACCAGAAGCCTTCAAATAGACATCCAAATCCAGAACAAAGAGCTATAATTCAAAACGTGACAATTGAGGTGAACAAAATTATGGTCCTATAAGCAGGCACTGATTTTGTAACTGGAAGTGACTATAACCCAACCTCTTTTTGAGGTAGAAACTGTCAGTCTCTTTGGTTTGAGGACCTGAAAACTGAGACCCGCTCTGCCAAACCAACTCTTGTGCCAATGGGCTGAAAAAATGAGAAGCAATTAATACTTCCAGAGGGGAACTTCCACATCAAAACTCTTGTTCCAGAAAGTGGAATGCTTTTCTCTAAGAAGTTGCAGGGGGCAGAGCAAAAAGCCTAGCTAAGAAAAGCACAGTACGCAACAGACAAAGAACCACACTGCAAAGGTAAAGAGTGCCTGAACCCGGAGCAACAACAGTAACAACTCTGCCCAACAATGGACACCATCCTTAAAGACTGGTATCATAAAACTGTTTATCTGTGTCAAGATACATTAGAACTCTAAATAGCAAGTAAACAACCAGCCTATTTGTTATATGTTTGTCTGCCTAGTCCAAGCTTATTGAAATTGCAGCCCGGGTGCCAGGTGAAGCCCAGAAACAACCTCTGAGTGGCCCAGCCTGTGGTCCTGATAGACCAAGAAAAACATATTCTGCAAGTCTTCGGCAATTCCTACATAAACTCCTACAGTAGTACAGACAATGAATGCAACAGTCCACATAGCCTAGCAACATTCATCCCACAATGCAGCGTGTTGTTGTGTGCCTAGAAATGGTGGTAGTAATCTATGATACAGTGATTTTTTTCTTTTGTGACGGTACACATCGGTACATTGTACTGGCACCTCAGCAATTACATAGGGTTGTGGCTTTGACTACATATTGAATGATTGTTGTGTGCTGAGTCTTAGTTGTGTTTCAGTTTCATCAAGTTAGTGTGAATACGGGTTTATGCAAATGAATCTAATTGTTACTCCAATTAGAGCCTCATTACTGAGAAGCACTGTCCCCACACTTCTTTCTTAATATGATTGGTTGGTCCTCCACTCACATGCTTCGATTATGCAGATTCATGGCTGCTATGAGGATGACAGTCAGCCATCGACCTTCAGAATTAGAAAGACTGCATTTAATGAAAACATGCAAAACGTTTGGAATTTTTTGGAAAACACAATCAAATTAAGTACTGATTGCTTTGCAGGACTACGTAACAACTTTTTTGTGGAATGTAGAGCTCATTATTAACCTGTGGTTAATATTCTTCAATTTTGTACATTCTGTGTTTGTAATTTTAAACTATCAAGCATAGGATTGTGCAGTATAGTGCTCCTATGCAGGTGGTGTACTGGTAGTGCCGCTGCTTCACAATAAGGAGATCATGGGTTCAAGTCCCTGGTCCACCCTGAATGGTTTGCAAAGCGCTTTGAGTACTGAGAAAAGTGCAATGTAAAATTATTATTATTATTATAATTCTTGCCGATTTGTCAGTTTCAAATTTTAAATGTTGTGTGTTTTCACCAAATAAACAAAACATGTAGCTCTAGGACTGTCAGCCTCTATATACTTTTACAGTACCTCAGACTTGATCCAAACTTCACATATGTTTACAAAAAAAAAGCACTGCTGATCACACATATCGTAATTTAAAACAAACCTGTGTTCCCTTAGTGTGCAGTAGACGTTGAATTCATATGTGTTAGTTACTGTTATCACTTGTTAGGGGTTTGTGCACTGATTGGTTTATGCATTGTTAGTCTTTTTTTATTCTATTAAGTGCACTTTATGATGTGCGTGGGTCATATATGACCAGACTGTTTTTATTTCAAAAGGTAAACAAATGTTATTCCTAACACTGTCCACTTTTTTGATTTTATGCACTTTGATATGTGCCTAGTTCAGATAGAACCAAAATGTTTATTTATTTATTTGTTTATTTATTTATTTATTTATTTTGTTTTAAAATATCTTACTACCTGCAGCTTACCTACCCAGCTAAATTTCTTGGTTTGAAAATCTGGCCCAACTGAATTTGTCTGCATCCTGTCATATATGTCAGTGTATTTATGCAGTTATCATATTTGTATAGTCATTGAGCTATGCACATGCTGACAAACAGAAAGATGTTTGTAAAAGATGCAAATCTGAAGCACAGCAATTTAGCTACAGTCGTTACCAGATGAGGAATACTGCAGGAGAGTTTTCAAAAAGGCACAAGACATTATCCAGGTAACTGCTACTAGCAGATTTATGTAGACAGGGGTTTACTGAAGACTTTTTAGTTGAATTTAACATTTTGCCATTTACCACTCATTAATACTTGGAAACGTAAAGCCCATTGTGCATAATGGGGGACACATAATAGTATAAAACATCACTGTCAGAGCATTCTGTCATGAGTTCTATCCATTTTGTTTTTTCTAGTAATTAAAATGAAAGGTGCAGTATAACTAATATACATAAATAAGAATGTTGAATAGTTTTAACACTAAGCAAAATACTTAATAGCTATGCCAGATTTGAAGATGAAAGCTTTCATTGAAAGTTGTTTTTCTTTCCAAATCATAAGTGCCCGAGTAAATGTTAATAAAAATATGAATTATTTACTTTTTATTTTAATTACTTTAGTACTTTAATTGTGGGTGGCGCAGTGGTAGCTCTGCTGTCTCGCAGTAAGGAGACCTGGGTTTGCTTCCAGGGTCCTCCCTGCGTGGAGTTTGCATGTTTTCCCCATGTCTGCATCGGTTTCCTCCCACAGTCCAAAGACATGCAGGTTAGGTACATTGGCGATCCTAAATTGTCCCTAGTGTATGCTGGGTGTGTGTGTGTGCCATGCAGTGGGCTGGCACCCTGCCCAGGGATTTGTTCCTGCCTTGCGCCCTGTGCTGGCTGGGATTGGCTCCAGCAGACCCCCGTGACTCTGTGTTAGGATATAGTGGGTTGGATAATGACTGACTGACTTTAATTGTGTTAGCAACAGAATCTAGTGTAATCAGATATAATTTTTCTACTTAATTTTTAAATGTTAAACTTGTGTTGTGTGCCTGTCTCCTCCCACGGACCAAATACATGCATCTTAGGTGGATTGACAATTTTAAACTGGCCCCTGATATACTGTATGTGTGTGTGTATACTCTGTGATGGACTCTCGCCCTGTCCAAGGATTGTTCCTGCCTTCCACCCACAGGGGCAAAATAGGATCAAGCTTAAAAATGTCAACATTTTTTTTTCTAAATATAAATTTGAAACTTAACTAAATGTACAGCTAATATGACAAAATCTTTCTCGATAAAACAGAAGGGCAGAATATAATAGAGTATGCAAATGTGGGAACATTATTCTTTCGTAAATGTTAGAGTTCTAAGGGGATCATTTTAAGTACTTTGGTGAAGTGATTGCCTGTTTTACATGTTTTAAACCAATAACCAAATTTTTATGGAAATGTAAAAGTTCATGTTATCTGTATTACATTTATATGTTCATTCTGGGTGGCATGGTGGTGCAGTGGTAATGCTGCTGTCTCACAGTAAGGAGACAAAGGTTTGTGACCCGGACCCTCCGTGTATAGAATCTGTATCTGTTCTCCCAGTGTCTGCGTATGTTTCCCCTCACAGTCCATAGACATGCAGGTTAGGCGAACTTGTAAATCTAAATTGGCCTTTGTGTGTGTTTGATGTGTTTGCCCAGCAATGGATGGGTGCCCTGTCCAGGGTTTGCTGCTACCTTGCGCCCTGTGGCAGCTGGGATAGGCTCAGACACCTCCCGTTCTGATCTGCAGTAAGCAGGTCAGAAAATGACATAACACGTTCATTTTATTTAAATATACTTTGTAATAAGTTTGTTATGGTGACCATGATGCTGTGTCATGATATTAATTAATGTACAGTCATATGAAAAAGTTTGGGAACCCCTCTTAATTCTTTGGATTTTTGTTTATCATTGGCTGAGCTTCCAAAGTAGCAACTTCCTTTTAATATATGACATGTCTTATGGAAACAGTAGTATTTCAGCAATGACATTACGTTTATTGAATTAAGAGGAAATATGCAATATGCATCATAACAAAATTAGACAGGTGCAACATTTGTGCACTCCAACAGAGATATTACATCAATACTTAGTTGAGCCTCCTTTTGCAAATATAACAGCCTCTAGACACCTCCTTCAGCTTTTGATGAGTGTCTGGATTCTGGATGGAGGTATTTTTGACCATTCTTCCATACAAAATCTTTCCAGTTCATTTACATTTGATGGCTGCCGAGCATGGACAGCCTGCTTCAAATAATCCCATAGATTTTTGATGATATTCAAGTCAGGGGACTGTGACGGCCATTCCAGAACATTGTACTTCTCCCTCTGCATGAATGCCTTTGTAGATTTCGAACTGTGTTTTGGGTCATTGACTTGTTGAAATATCCAACCCCTGCGTAACTTCAACTTTGAGACTGATGCTTGAACATTATCCTGAAGAATTTGTTGATATTGGGTTGAATTCATCCGACCCTCGACTTTAACAAGGGCCTCAGTCCCTGAACCAACCACACAGCCCCACAGCATGATGGAACCTACACCAAATTTGACAGTAGGTAGCAGGTATTTTTCTTGGAATGCAGTGTTCTTCTTCCACCATACAAAGCGCTTTTTGTTATGACCAAATAACTCAATCTTTGTCTCATCAGTCCAAAGCACTTTGTTCCAAAATGAATCTGGCTTGTCTAAATGAGCATTTGCATACAAAAAGCAACTCTGTTTGTGGCGTGAGTGCAGGAAGGGCTTCTTTCTCATCACCCTGCCATACAGATGTTCTTTGTGCAAATTGCGTTGAATTGTAGAACGATGTACAGATACACCATCTGCAGCAAGATCTTTGGAGGTGATCTGTGGGTTGTCTGTAACCATTCTCATAATCTTGCACATATGCCGTTCCTGTATTTTTCTTGGCCTGCCCGACCTGGGTTTAACAGCACCTGTGGCCTTCCATTTCCTGATTACATCCCTTACAGTTGAAACTGACAGTTTAAACCTCTGAGATTAGTTTTTTGTAGCCTTCCCCTAAACCATGATACTGAACAATCTTTATTTTCAGATCTTTTGAGAGTTGCTTTGAGTATCCCACGCTGTCACTCTTCAGAGGAGAGTCAAAGGGAAGCACAACTTGCAATTGACCACCTTAAATATCTTTTTTCATGATTGGACACACCTGTCTATGAAGTTCAAGGCTTAACGAGCTAATCCAACCAATTTGGTGTTGTAAGTAATCAGTATTGAGCAGTTACATGCATTCAAATCAGCAAAATTACAAGGGGACCCACATTTTTGCACAGCCAGTTTTTCACATTTGCTTTAATTTCATACAGCTAAATACTGCTTCACTAAAATCTTCGTTCAGAAAACACCCCAGTACTCAGATGTTCCTAGGAAATGAAAGACATACCACTGTTATCTTTTTTGTTGAAAGTAAATTATTATGCAGGGTGAGGGGGGTTCCCAAACTTTTTCATATGACTGTAAAAACAAATCGACCCATTATTATTAGCAATTCTAAAACACTATCATTTTAAAACAAATTCCTATGCTCTTTAAAAAACATTCCGTATCTGTATCGGAAATCTGACACATAAAATCCTTGTGACGGTATTGATTTCAAAAATAGTGGTATCGCCCTTCCCTACTGCTTAATCACCATATGCAAATGAAAATCTCTGTAGGAGGTTTTGCTTTTGTATAGATTTATCATTTGAAAAGACCTGTATAGAACAGCTTAATCCTGCAGCCTTATGTGAAGGAAAAGGATATATAAGAACTAATGATTGCACCGTGAAGACTAAGCAGCATGCCAATACTACTGTTCTATAAAAAGTGCTTCTGTAAGTGTTTGGATTAATGTAAGTTGGAGCACACAGACTATTGCTGCATGTTTTGTTATCGGTTTGTTCTGATATGCAAGTATAGGGTGTTATAAATGTAATGCACCACCAGTCAGCCAAGACAGATTGGTTTCAGATTAGTTTGCCTATGTCAGCCTGGAGGACCAAGTAACATCTCTGAGGAGATCCAAGTAGGTTATACGACTCCTTCGTCTTCTAATTTCAGTGTGCCTCTTAAGATGAACTTATAAAAGGAATGCACACCTAGGGAAATGTTACAGGTGGTATTTCCAATGATTTCTCATATCTATTATCTATCTTTTTTGGAAGACTTTATTTTTTAACAAAATCATTTATACATATTATTGGGAGACTCCGTTTTAGTAGTTAAAAAGATATAGTTATCGCTTAACAAAGAATTCTTTTTGTTGTTCTAGAAATGAATCTAAGAGACTATGAAGCACATCCTAAACTAAGCAGCTGTAACCATCTTCATTCTGAAGCTACTGGAAGAGGTCCTGAAGAGCTCCGTGAAGTCTGAAGTCGGTAGATTTGTTTGATTACCTGGTCTCACTTTTATACTTGTTTATAAGAAAACCACTTTAACATTCCTAGCTTTTTTTTGTGCTGTTGCAAAAGTGTTTACCACTATTATTTCACAAAAAGAAGTTATCTCTTTTTAATTATTTTGATTATTATTTCCAATTACTTTGGACCATTTTCCATTTTTGTACAGATTGATATTAGTTACAGCATATTAATAAGGATTAAAAAAGAATGGTTTTGTAAAGGTTTAGTAAAAGTTATATGTTTAGATTGAAATTGGATGCCATTTCTTTTGCATACTTGTGTATTAGACAATTTTTAAAATGTTTCAATATTTTAACTACTTTTTAATGCAGCCTGGTTTGGACGAAGCACTGTGTCAATTTCATTTTTTTTGTTTGTAGTACAGTGCCAACAGTTCTTTCTTATTTAGTCAAGGTAACCATCCTGTGTTGGGGAGATGGAGATTATCTACCTCCAACTTAAATCTTCTACAATTTAAGCAGCTTACAAATATGCTTTTTTCATACTTTCTAGCTCCACTAATTGAAATACTTTTGCTACTTGTAAAAACACTTTGTCTTAATGTGTAAACTGATTAGCATTTCCTTGGTGCATTTTCTTGCTAGAATTGTGCCTACATACTTTTTTGACAATAAAGCAAAGTTTTAAGGAAAGAAGAAGGCAGATTCTTTTGACTTAGTTCTTCCTGACATATGAAATATCTTTCTGAATCTCCATAAGTAAGTTGATTCCTTTTACCTCCAAGTGTATAGTAAAAAATGAAACTTAGATTTTTAGCCACTTATAATATGTGTTTCCTCCCAGTAACACTTAAAATAAAACTTTATTCTCTGACTCTCTTTTTTCTTTGTATTTTTTTCTAGATAAATTGATTTAACTTTATCTTAGTAAAATGTAAAACAGGGTTGCATATATTATCTAAACAAATTGTCATTCACAATAATGTCATTAATTTGTCAGGGCATTGGAAGTAGTGCACTGCCAATTGCTTCCTTGCCCCATCCACTAAAGATTTTCAGGCCTGTTTATGTGTTTAAGACATTGCTGAAATGGCTTTGGTCAATAAGTGGAATGCAAAAACATACTGTATCTATTCTGTTAACCCCCTGGCCACTATTAGCAAAAAAGACTGTCATTACAAGATTAGTGAATTTATGGTAAAGACAATAAATGTCATGAGCTCCCATTTAGCCAGATCTTGTTTATCAAACAGACAGTCATTTAGACCCATGGAGAGCTTTGCCCTTTCTTGATCAAGTCATTCACATTACATCAGATTACTAGCGTCAGAATACAGTGTTTTGTCAGCATTAGTGCTTGAAAAATGTTGCAGCATTTGTATGTTAAAGTCTCATGATCATATAAACCCTTGCACCCTACCTTTGAGGTACTCAAACTCCATGTTCCCTCTGATCTGCAGAGAGCAAGGCTTTTTTCTAGGAAAGGGTTGTGACCACCAAGCTAGAGGTGCTAAACCACATCCCCACTGTTAAGGAGGGTGTCATTGTGTGCCAAAGATCACAGTCAGATTAGAGCAAGACACTAGATATGCAACTCTCAGTTCCCCAAAGTTGACATTTCCCAAGCCTATGCTCTGATTTTGTGTTTTGAACATCACAAATGAGAGGGGAGTTGAGACATACCCTTGGTGGATGCGGTAAGTTGGCCCGACTTTACAAGTATGCACACACATTTCTTTCTCCAACAATACAGGGTCTGAATAGCACTCAGCAGCTGTCACATAGCTCAGTTTTCTTGCAGCATTTTGCTCAAAATTATTTAGCTTATGTGTGCTTCTCCTAAGTCTACAAAGCACAAGTAGGCAGAAGTGGCAAACTGTCATTAACTCCTCAGAGATGTCCGTTGTGCTTTCTGAATATAAGGTTTTAGAAAAGACTTGAATTTTCTTTCTTTTGTCTCAACCTAGTATAGTTTTGGTCTCCATATTACATAAAAGACATCTGTTTTGGCCAATTCTGTGGCTGTTTTCATCTTGTCTTGCTGGTAGTTCTCAATCAAATCTGGAGAACTTCCTGCTACCATTACTTCAGGTAGCCTCCTTCTTGAGCTTCCACAACAACATTTATTTATATAGCACACTTTCATACAAACAATGTAGCTCAAAGTGCTTTACAATATTAAATTAAAAGGAAGTTAATATAAAACATTAGGCAGTAATATTATACAGCATGTAGCAAAGAAAAGGTAAGATCAAATGGCCAGGAGGAGAAAAAAATGAAATCCATTTGGGCTGGAGAAAAAAAAAACAAAATCTGCACGGGTCCCAAGGCCAAAAGGCCATCCAGCCCCCACTGTAAATCAGCCCTCATGGTTTACAGGCTTCACATGGAAGAATCTTCTTAGCTTCTCTAATTTTTGCAGTCATAAGATTTCACCATGAATGGTGCTGATCACCTTTTGGCTGTGGATTTGGCAGCTGTCCCACCTGCTGAGGTCTCATTGACTCATTGCTCCTGACCTCCCCAAGACACAGGAAAAGCAGAGGCAGCCATCACGCATTCCCATCACACCCACACAATCCATTTTTGTTTTCCAGTTCTGTTTAGAAGATCGTGCATTTATTTAAACCATCTCCCTACCAATAGCAATTCAGCAGTCACATTCACATCAGGCAGGTGTTCGTCTCAATCACATCCCTCCAGATGTCTCATAATTACTCAAACGAGTGCTAAAGTCTATCGTGGTGGAGGGGACACAGTCATTTTTAGATCTAGGTTGGCTGAAACCTTGGGCTTTGAGTAGAGGTACCTACAATAAACTTGTATGAGATTCCCATGGTTAAGTCAAGCCTGGAGAAGGAGTCCAGAGATCCCCACGTAGGGCCTGACCTAGACATACAGTTTGCTGACAAGTGTCTGTCTGATCCAAGGAGCCCAGTTGGACATGGCTTATAGAAGCTTTAAGAAGCTGCAAGACGAAGGAAGCAGGTTGGGTGCAATTCTAGTCAAGTGACTATGTGTGAATAACAACACCTTGCAATATAACAAAACGCTGGGATGCAAAAAGTGTGTGAGTCTTACACTAGGAAAGTTTGACATTGTATCAAATCAAGCATTCCTTCAAGAATAAGACTGCCATTGCAGCTATAACCATGTCTATAGCAATAAATCAGTAACATTAATAATATTAAAACGTCTAATAAGTAGCATACATTGACGTTTTAACAAAGTTTTCATTTAAATGGAGCACCAGAAACACAAATAACAATTTGGTAAAGTCTTACAAATTTTACAGCTTTTCCACAAGTCACATCACATCATGAAAAATTTCTCTGTTTGAAGCTTGAATTGAAAGGAACATTCCTTCCTTGTTTTACAACATAAATCCTGGCTTTCTGATAACTGATGAATGGCACAAGCAGCCCAGCAATCTTTGTGTGTGTATCAGCATGAAATCGGTTAGGCTGAACTGTCAGACATATAAGGCTAGTGATAAAGACACTCCCGGCACCACTGATCTGGTAGGCGTTGTCTGTTCTGTCAAACCACTGAATGCAATGGTGTAATTGCCAAGGATGGTAGCATGGGGGCACACCAAAAAAATAAAACAGAAACCATGTGGCATCCAGTAGCTGGTGCCTGATTTCCATATAAAACAATGTACAAATTGGGGAGACTTGAGTAAGAAATTATTCCAAAATCATTGACCCAAAACAGGGCTATCTGTTTTGTAATGGACACCGAGAAAGAAGTCTAACCTCTTCATGTTGTGAATTGTGGAGGGTGCCACATCTCTGTAGGTGAGCCTAACCCAACTTTATTTTGTTCAAGCCTTGCAATTACCCGCCTGACTTCTATCCCTTAATTAGAAATTATGAGCCTAACGAACACACAAACCTGACAATCTGCATACCTTAGCGTGCTTCTGGGGGCAGTTATTTGTCACAGAAAGTAGAAGATTAAATGTGTGCATAAAGTTTCCGTGGAGCATGGAGTAGCACTGCAGTGTGGCCTTGTGATTAGGTAAGTCGGCAAGTCACCTAACATGCTGGTGCTCCAGTTGTAACCATCAATCAATCAATCAATCAACATTTATTTATATAGCACATATTCATACAAAAAAATGTAGCTCAAAGTGCTTTACAAAATGAATAGAAAAATAGAAGAGACAATAAAAAATAAACATAAGTCTACATTAATTAACATAGAATAAGAGTAAGGTCCGATGGCCAGGGTGGACAGAAAAAACAAAAAAAAACTCCAAAGCTGGAGAAAAAAAATAAAATCTGTAGGGATTCCAGACCACGAGACCGCCCAGTCCCCTCTGGGCAATCTACCTAACATAAATCAAACAGTCCTCTTTGTATTTAGGGTTTTCATGGAAGGACCTGATGATGATGGTCACGTAGACTTCTGGCTTTCAGTCCATCAATGTTGGTGCATCATGATGCTTTGAGTAGGTGGTGGTGACGCAGGCCGCCTGAGTTACTTGTGAACACAGGCGTGTTTTCTTTACTCATGCACTACCGCATATATTTCATTCCCACGTATTCACTTATCCGCTACTATAAAAATTTTAACCACTTTTGTAACACGTTGGTCTAATCCTGCCTACTCACAGATAAGGTCCTTGCTGTGGGCTGCAGGATGGGCTCAGGGATTAACATCAGAGGGTTGTAATCGTGGCCCTATGCAGCAAAGAATATACAGTATATATAAATTCTGAGGGGCCTATTGTTCTGCATGAGCAACAAGTGACATTGAGCGATAGCAGGTCTCTGATGCCTTTAGATGTCCGGGACTGCACATGTGAGGTAGCCACTGAAACGTATACCTGGCAAGGGCTTGCAATTGTAACCCATACACTAGAAATTCCTAGTAAATGCTAGACATAAGCTTGTGCTGGTTAGGTCCCTGCCTTTGTACACAACATCCATTGCTACTATCAATTGGATTGTTTGGCAAGGTCCTTGGATCAGCTCCACTGCAGTCACTTGAGGCCTGTGGCAAAGTGCCTAAAAGACGATAGGACTTGACTGTAAAGGAAGTAAAAGTTGTAACAGGGTTTCAGTTGGCGAAACATTGAAAGGAGTCTTGAGGGTCAGTGTGCCTGCCCAACCCTGTTTCACCAAGGTGGTGTCCCGCCAGAACCCAACACCATTTTTCCCATAGAATCAATGTTTCAGTATTCTTGTTTTCCACATCTCTGATAGTGAGAATTGACTGTATCTGCCTTAAAAGTTTGTGCACCATTTGATGCCTTTATCTACTATATGTCACTTTTTTAAAACTGGGTGCGAGGCCCAATGAAATTTACTGCATGTGTTCTCTCCATCTTCTGGATTTCGCTAGTACTTGCATGCCTACCAGGCTGACACGCTTTTCAAGATATGCTGTTATGGCTGTGGAGCTTTGCCTTCTTACATGTTCTTTGCTGTTCGCTCCCATCACTAATAGTACAACAACGACAATATTTATTTTTATAGCACATTTTTATACAAATTAAGTGCTTTACAAGATGAAAGAAGGAAAAAAATATAAAATATGATGACGCAATACTAAGTAACAAAGAATAAAGTAAGGTCTGATGGCCAGGAGGGCAGGAAAAACAAAATCTGAAGGGGTTCTGAGGCCACAAGACCACCCAGCCCCCTCTACCTAACATAAATGATCTAAATCAGTCCTCATGGTTTTCAGGCTTCACGTGGAAGAATTTGATGATGATGGTTATGTGTACTTCTGGGTTTCAGACCATCAATGTAGAGACATCACGATGCTTTGATCAGGTGGTGGAGGTGCAGATTGCCACCACAGAAAACCAGAAAAAGAACAGCAGAGAAAGTAGGTGTTAGGACGGATTGCGGAGCCATGATAAAAATGATAATTCAATGCATATACATAAAATCAGTGTTGAACTAAAATGTAGCTACAAGAAAGCCATGTTAAAGAAATGTGTTTTTAGCAGTTTTTTAAAGTGCTCCCCCTTATTAGCCTGGTGAATTCCTATTGGCAGGCTATTTCAGATTTTAGGTGCATAACAGCAGAAGGCTGCCTCACCACTTCTTTTAAGTTTAGCTCTTGGAATTCTAAGCAGACATTCATTTGAAGATCTAAGGTTACGATTTGGAGTGTAAGGTGTAAGACATTCCGAAATATAGGAGATTGCGAGATTATTTAAGGCTTTGTAAACCATAAGCACTGCTCTGTATTTGAATGTGATAAAAGTGTATTGCTGCAGTTCAGATGTCTCTCTATCACAGGCCGTTTTGTAATGTAAATTAAATTATCATCATTAGCTGAAGTGCACATGTAGAGCAATAAAACTGACTCAGCTTATGTTGATTCATTATTATCATATGTAATATGTACAGTGAAATCTAGTGAAGTCCAGCTAACACGCACACATTGGCACTCACCAGCTCCATCATACCCAAGAACTGATTAAAATACAGAGCATCCATTTATTTAATAGAAGGCACAAATCAGCTTACTCCAGCCCCGTTTCCTGCCCACTTGTTCACTAATAACCGTTGCTCATTTCATATATTTTTATGACTATTTCAACTTGTTTCTCATACAGGTAGTGTACCATAACCCAATTGGGCTAAGGGTTCAAGTCCCACATATAACCCCTTGCAGAAGTCACTTAATCTATCTGTACTCCAAAGTGTAAAATGCACATGTGAACAGTTGTCATGAATCCGATGAAGCCTTTTGAATATTTGTGTCAGTTGCTCTATAAATCAAATGTTTTATTATTATTAGGCTACAGCCCCTACTTTATGGTCATTGTAGCAGGAACTAGTAGAAGTATTCTTAAAATGTATCTGGATATATTCTTGTTAATTTCCTTCTCTCTGTGATTGAGAGGAGACCCCCATGGCTGAAGGATTCCTGTGCTTGTGAGTCAATGAGTGGGCACGACACAGCTGGTCACCTTGGCGTCATATGTGGCTGATCAGTTAGTGTTTCCTTTCCATAATGAAGACGCTGAGCCATGTAATCACAATTTTTCTCACACTTTTTGCTTTTCCTCACCCGCCATGTCTTTTTCCATTTTGTTGAATTGTCTTCTTATAACCCAGACTACATCTTGTATGTCCCATGGGCCAAAGTTGTGGACTTGAATTCTTCCATTTCCATGAATGCCTAGTGCAAAGGCTTGTGACCTGATTCTTCCCTGCACCTGTCACTCTGCAGAGAGCGTAGATCGAGTCTTTTCTACCAAACCTGGATGTAAGCGCAAAGCAGTGAGTACATAAGTGAATTCTGAACTGAATTGTTTTAAAATCTTTTAATTTGAATTATTTAGAGGTGACAAGTAAGTAGCTATTAGCGATGCTTAGATACAACATTTTAAAACAAGACTCCTAGAAATGCAAGTTAATGTCATAATATCCAGTGATGAGCAGATCACACTTGTCTGCTGAGAGTATAAACCCCTGCACACACATGTAGCATAAAGTTCATTTTTTTACTGCCAAAACAACCACACACTGCTGGAATTTATGACCTGGACATCAAGTCTTCAGTAACGGAGTGGGAACTGTGCGCCTCTCCTTGCATTGTGTTGGCTTGAATATGGTGCCTTCACCATTAGACCCCACTACAACTGGAGTTACTGGCACTGTCATTGGTGGTCCTGTGCTTGATAGGCACTTGTCAGCTGCAGCTCCAACCCCGGGCTTTCCAAGGGTGTCTTGGGCGCGTTACTTTAAATCTCTCGCTGCTGATTCTGTGAACTCGATTTTCAGCCATGGCCAGTTCAGCATTTACTGTTAAAAAGATACAGAATAAAGAAAAATTAATTTATATTTTGAGAAGGCAGACCTGGAGGTGGCAAAGTAAAAGATGCTAAGATTTGCACTGGGTGTGACGAGGATGGATAGAATTAGAAATGAGTACATTAGAGGGTCAGCTCAAATTGGACGGTTGGGAGACAAAGTCAGAGAGGTGAGATTGCGTTGGTTTCGACATGTGAAGAGGAGAGATGCTGAGTATATTGGGAAAAGGATGCTAAGGATAGAGCTACCAGGAAAGAGGAAGGCCTAACAGAAGGTTTATTGATGTGGCGAGCGAGGACATACAGGTGGTGGGTGTTGCAGAACAACCTGCAGAATATAGAAAGATATGGAAGAAGATGATCCGCCTGGGCAACCCCTAACAGGAGCAGCTGAAAGAAGAAGAAGAGAAGGCAAGTGACTTAATGGTGCTGAGTAATGGGTGGAACATAAACTGAGAGTGGCAGTACCATTACAATTACAAGTTGCATTATAAGATCCTAAATAAAAAGCAGAAAATGACATTTCTACAGCAACAGTAAGTTGGGTCTATTAGCTTAGACTGCAGATAGTATGTTTATGCCCGTTGTTTCTCCTGGCACACCTCCCAATTCCAGGCATAATGTGCCTCTCACACCAGGAACTCAGTCAGGGCCAAGCCTCAGAATCATTTCTGGGGTCACTTTTATAATCAGCAGGATGCAGCGGTCTCTGATCATTAAGATTATTGCACCCTTGGCTACCAGTCTGCCCTGCTGTAACCCAAACCTCTGCACCACTGCCCTTTCTTAAAGTACCAAGTGATGGAGTGAGGCATTACATAAAGTGGCGATGAGATGGAAAGTAAGAAATGCACAACTGAAGTAAAGTGAAAAAACGTACACACACTTAAACAGAAGGTAACGTCTTCTGTCCATTTCTACAGTTCTGAACTTTCAGTGGCTAAGTTAAAACCTGAGACAAGTTGCCACTTCCTCTCAGTCATGTTATTTAATGGCCTTTTGTTTTATTTTAATTGTATTTCTATTCAATTGCTAAACACTTTGAGCTTAGGAAGGGCACATTATAACAATAATAACAATAGCAGTAATAACTATTATTATTACGGCATGCTACCATTTTGTTTTCACACTGTCTGTTGCAGTACCAGCATGAGACCAGGAGATGGCCCTATAGCCCTGCCTTTGGCCATCTCCATCACAATGTTTTCATCTTCATTATCTGCTAGTTTTATGACACATTATCATTTTGTTTGTTTTTCTCCATTTTAGTAGACTGATTTTATTTCTTTGTACTCTTCTGTAATTGCTCACTTTCATAGATGAAACTCTTTCTAAGCACAGAAGACGCTGAGACACCAGAGTGTAAAATGTTTCCCAGCAGTGTTGTGTTTTCAAGCTGAAGGGTAGCAGAAGAAATTAATCACAGTGAGCTCTGCGCGCACAAGAAGAGGCTGGGCAGGGGACGGCGCTCGTTTGAGGATCATGTCTGGAAGGCCTCCCACTGCTCAGGTTGCCGCTGTTATTTCTGCCATCTCCCGCACATTAAAAATCAGGTCACACTAATTAGACTTCGCCTCTTGTTCCGAAATGTCATGTTTCAGTTCCCAGCAGAAGCTGACAGACCTTGTGGCTGACAGATCTGAGGACGCCTGGCATGTCAAAAGTTTAAAAGGCTCCAGAAGGTGTCGGCAAACATGTTGGCATGCTAAAGGAAAGCGAAGAAGAGGATGAGGAGATTTAAAGCCAGAATCTCAGAAACTGCTGTTCACATTCTGGTACCACTCACATGTGCCATCTTCACAGGACATAAATGCAGAATTTAAAACATAAATGGTGTTCTAAGGTTGTCTGTATGGGTTGCTTTTCCTGTCACGGTATGTATACAGTGAGTGTCCACTTTTTTAGGTTCATCTTCCCTTCCTGTGTCAGTCCACAATGGCACATAAGCTGTGACATTTAAAGGAGGCAGACAGACACTGGGATCAAGTGTGGGTGTGGGTGTGGATGCAACAGAGCGGGACAATTCAGGGCTAAGATGAATGCTTCAAGTGGTGTTTAAATGCTTTGTCTTGGGATTACCACCTAGTAGTATCAGTAGCAGCCCACCCAAGGTCGTCAAGGAGGACAGTGTCACCACCACCACCCAGCAGATATCCAGCTAGACCATTAATGACTGGGTCTCATATGACAGACTGTCTATCTTATTACAGTGGAGATGACCACAACATTCAGTTCATTGCACCGCGTCACATATGAGGTAAAGAAGGTCACAATCACAATGAGTTTCATTTCAGTCAGTTAAAAAAAAGGGGGTCCTAGAAGCACAAACCAAGGAGACTGGAAGACTGAAAAGACAAAATCTGGTCTGAAGGATGACAATATATCCAAGCAAACCCCTTGAGTTTATGGATCCATCTCACTGAGACTCAAGTATGCAGGCTGCTGGTGGTGTAATGGTGGGTGTGACATCAGGTGCCTGGCAGAGCAATCTTCGAAAGCCACAGCACTGATGAAAGCCATGTAGTCGTGTGTAGGCAGGATAAAGAAACAGAAAAAAAAAATGGCCTGCAAAGGTTCCAGGAACAGGACAGTGGACTTGTCTTAATGGTGCCACCTGCCAGTGCCCAGATCTCAATATACGCAAGCAGCTAAGAGGTGAGTTACAATGTGCAATTTGACAGCTGATAATCTGCAGATCTTGAGGGCCACCACCCTGGAGCCACTCATTCAAACCCCAGCGTTGAGCAGACCGGACCAGCTCACTGCTATGTAGGGCGCCTAAAGAATCACACTTGGTGACAAGGATCATCAACTCTTCACTGGCCATCATTTTAGGGGTTGCCTAGTCGCCTAGCTAGCAACTTGCTTGGTTTCTTTGTGCCGAAACACTTAATATTTTGAGTGCCTTTCTATTGTCTGTTTAGCAGAGACTCAGCTTGAGTACAATTGTTTCATTTATTGTTTTTATGTTTGCGGATCGCAAGGTTGATAGAACATGGCAATTGCTTGACTTTTAATCTCATGAATGCCCCTCTCCCACCAGTACATGAATCGGTGCTCACTTTACTTCCCACAATGGTTAACAGGACCTTCAGAGATGACCGTTTATGAAAGCCCCCGTTACTCTCCTCGACCCTGCAGTGATTTTCAGTCACAGCTTTCATTGACATCACGTTAGTAAGGGTGTTCTGCATCTTCATGGACACAGCGATGTGCTGCTGACTCTGTGTTGTCAAGTCTTCACTCTCTCTAGCTCACCATCTGTCGGGCCTTTTACTGTTTCTTGATTTTTTTTTTTGTGATGCCTGGTTTGATAAAATGAAGTGCAGTTCTTAAAAATAAGAAAAGCGGGAAGCTGGGGAAGTGTAAATAGGCCAATATGGAGGGTTGATGGCACATCAGAAAGGTGAAAATGACACCAGCTCATGATGGCTTACAGCAACAGGAGCACTGGGAAGTAGGACAGGGATAGCAGGTGGGACTTAGAGATCATCTGTGCCCCCACAATATGCCATCATATCCAACACACTGCTGTCCTGGTGGTCTCCAGTTAGGTCCTCTCCACTTTAGCTCATTTCTGCCCTCTAGTGGTGACCAGTGGGTCTGCTGCATTACAAATGGGAAAAGGCACAGCTGACTGATGAAATGTGTGGCACTGCCATGCCATAATGCTCATTCCTGGTAGGGCAACTTTCTGGGTGATATTTTCATGGTCTCTCCTTGTACTTAATGCTGCTGCTTTGATGTCCTTACTCGGTGACAGAAAGTGCGTCATTAACTGGCATTGGGAAGGGTAAGAAGAGTGAGCCGCCATCAATAAGTGTTCGCACATACATTAATGTTAGCACAAGAGGCTTGGCTCCGTGACTCTGGACTGGATTAGCAGGATCAATCATGAATGGACTGATTGACCATCATTCTGAAAACAGCAGCCTGTGGCGTATTGTCAGAATGTGTGCAGAGAGCCATTGTATACTGAGACAGGGTTGAATATTGAATGCTCATGGAGGTTGCTTTTTGTCTGTCTTATCTCTGTGGTGACTTGTGCTTGTCTTAAATGAACAAAAACATGCAGCTGTGCAGCACAGACGACAATGAAAAGCAGGGATGTGGTGGTGCAGAGTTCAGCACTGCTGTCTGAGGGGGCCACTCATCGCACAGTCGCTCCATGCATCTGCGGAGGCTGTATGTTCTGCCAGGGTCTGTGTGCATTTTTCTCCCTGCTACATTTGCTTTCCTCTCGCATTCCAAAGACGCGCTGTTAGGCCAGCTGGTGTGTCTATGTGGGCCCTGCAGTGGATGGTGCCACCTTCCAGGGTTTGTTCCTGTCTTGTGCCCAGTGCTGCAAGGAACAGACATCAGCTCCCACAACCTTGACTTGAATTGCTTTTTTGTGATGTTTGGCATTTTATCATTTGCAGGTGGCTGACCCAACGTGACTTTCGATTCATCCTCATTGCAGGCTAAAGAGCCCTCAGAAGTGACAAATATCTGGGCCACCGCTGGCAGTGCGACTGGAAGGCATTTCACACAAATCTGCTTCATCCAATCGAGCCAAGCAGGAGATGGGAGCCTCGCCAACTAGCACTAGGTAAGAGATTGGAGCCAAACAGGGCAGGGTGCCAGTCCATTACAAGTCTCACTGACACACACATTGGCTCTTGGATGGGTTAACCTGACACACCTAAACACGAGGAGGACATGCGGCTCAACCAGCCATGTGCTATAAGGAGTCCAGTAAATATAGAGGGGGACGAGCACCTTGAATAAGGAGCGCTGTGCAGATGACACAGAGTGGGCCACTAATTTGATTCATGATTTGGCTTATTGACCTGCACTCCCTGTTCTCACACGGCACTGATATGTACTTGTTCTCCTGACACCTTTATCTAAGGCGACTTTCAACATCTGAGATACAGTTGGTTACATTTCTTCAGTTTTTCCATCTGGAGCACAGGAGGGTGAGGTGACTTGCTTGGTCACTCAGTGTCAGTAGTGGGGATTTGAACCCACAACCTTAGGGTTTGATGTCTAAAGCCTTAACCGCTACACTACACTGCCTGCTTTTATCTTTCTACAAAGCCTGCTGGGTGTGGTGGCTGCTATCTGCCCTGGTGTGGCACATCTGTCTGTCCATATTCTATACACTGAGGACTCCAAGCCCTTCCATGACAGCAGTCTCCAATAGAAGGCACTTCAGGTGCAGACTTGTCATAAACATGTGGGGTTATTGTCAAAAGACAATGGGCTACAACATACAGTAATGATATCTCATCTTGGCCGCATTCAGCAGCCCACCACTGACACACTAACTTGAGCTTACAAATCTGTCACAACCCAAAGGACTGTAGGCCACTTTGGAATTTATTTCATTTTTTTTCTATTATGGTAAATATTCACTTTGGGATAACGGCAACATCAATGTAAAGTCTTTACTTTTATTTGTAGTCTTTAGTAATGATCCTTTACAGGGGCAGACAGAAGAGCATCAAACTAAACACTCGGGCTGGGAATGCACCTCTACACGGACTTCATTTAAAGTAAAAAAACAGAAAGGCGTGCCTCGCAAATAGGGGGGCACAATAAAACTGGTCTCTGAACTGACTGCCGACACGCAGTGGTGGGCTTTTCAATGACGGACCGGCTGAAGCTGTGCACCGAGCGGATGGAGAACCACCAATCACTGGCATAAAGATGAGGATTATATTTCCATTCCAGCAAATGTTGTGATGGCATTGGGTTTGTCAGTATATTTCTGGGACTTATCAAATACTCACTTACAGTTTAAGGGACCGCTTTCGTAAGATGCCGGGTCAGGATGCTGGCTCAGGTCACCCTGATGACTCAAGTACCGGTCCGTCTCTTCGAGTAGCCTGTGTGCGCTGGAAGGCTCAAACGGGTCTGATACGAACTTGCAAACTCATTTATCAGCGCCACTTCTCCCTAGCACACCGTAAACCAGCGTACAGCCAGCAATTCCCACCGTACCGAGTAAAAGCCGCCGATTAAGCCAAATAAAGATGAACTGCCGGCCTTTGGGGTCACTTCAGGCCCACTTCAGACCGTCGAGATTATTCACTGGCAGGCATTCAGAAGCTTTGACCAGTGCGCCACACCACTAAAACAACGATCGGCTACTCAAACGTTCTGTTTTTCTAGTTTTACTGTTCTTTGCTCTGGTTGGCCAGCTGAGCACTTTGCGCTCGGCGATACTTTTTTAACTTCTGCGCGTGCGCACAATGTCCCGGAGAGACGCGTCTACTTCCCTCAGCTACGCATTTGTCTCCCCAGCGTGCGGCGCCCTGCGGACTGACACAAACAGTTGCAAGCCTTACCTTCCTTCAGTTTCCATCCCAAATATGAAATGATTAAAATCAGCAGCAGCGTAACTGGAAGGAAAAGTCCCAGAAATAGAAACCAACCGGAGGTTTCATTCAGGAAAGCAGCAAGCACGTTCGCCATCTAAGCGGAGCCGAACAGATTTTGGCAGATCTGTCCGAACCGAGGGTCCGTTTGCGCGCTGGTGTCGGAGTGGTCAAAGGGCTGACTGGACGCATTCTTTCGTCTAGTCTCTCGTATCTTTAATCCGGTCAGGTTAATGTTTTATATGCGATGGTTCAAAGACCATTATTGTGCAAGAGAACCCAAGAAACTGTGTACACAGCAGGCTGCGCCCTCGGAGACTTCGTCGCCTTTTCGGTCATTCTGTGATCCATCCATCCGTCTCGTTTTATTTGTGAGATGTGCAGTTTTCAGTGGTAAAACTCGAGGCACTTTACGTTTTCTTTAGTTTATTGTCACAAGTCTAACGATTTTCTTTATCTTTTAAGATTTCTCATTCAAGAAGACAGGCAACCCAGCCAAGAACCCCCACCCCGTCATCTCCGTACACATTAGTTCGTGTACCTTGAAGAAGTGCAGATGTCCTTCGTTGGGCCACCGGCTCTTGCTTCTGGTTTAATTAGGGGTCCCTGCGCAAGGCCGTGATTCTCTGGACCGTGGGTGACGCTGCCCAGCTGGCCAGTTAAACTAACGTCGCGTCCTTGGACTGGGAAGAAGCCCACTGAAACACTAGGAGAACATGCAGACTCGACTTGGAAAGCTGTCCAGTTAGAAACTGATGTGGAATTCAAGCTCAGTTACCCACCGTGTGCCTCCTTAAAAAAAAAAGTGCCCACTGAAATAAAATAAAAACAGGCAAAATCAAATGGCTCACAGCTTGAAGGCGCTGCCTTGCAGCTTTATGAATATGAGTTTGATATTCATGTACAGTCCCACTCTCTGTGGAGTTTGCACACCGTCTGGGTTGTCCCACCACCTAAAGATGAGGCAAGTGGCCCTCCGAAGTGTAAAATGGGGGCTAATATCATATTGGAAGCATGGATGAAAACACAAATGTGCACCAAACTATAGCTAATGATCCATTTATTTATGGGTATTTCCAAACTTTTATCTGTGCATTTTTCTTTCTTCTCTAGTTCACATGTCATTTTTTATATTTACATGTCGTTTTCCCTTAATTATTTTTATTTTCCTTTATATTGTCAACAGTGTAGACTTAGCCATTCATTTTTTAACTTACCATTTCCATTAGAGGGTCCACCTTAAGCTGGAGTGTCTCACAGAGGGCTTTGTGTGTCAGAAAAGCAGAAACCAGTCTTGAATTGAATGCCACTTCTAGTTTAGTGGCGCCAATCAACACAGCCTGCCTGTCTTTGGGATTGAGAAATAAAAAAAGAAACAACAACCACACACGGGGAGAAAATGCAAACAGTCAAGACTGACAGAGCAGAAAAGAACGGGTGCACTGAGGCGGCCGAGTTTTTAGTCTGATGTTGCACTGTCTGCGTCTCCTGTGAAGATTAATATTAAAGGCTACAAATAAAAGTTTCAAATAAAGACTTTATGTTTATGTTATTGTTACCCCATATATCAGGTGGTGAAGGCTTACTGAGTGGAAAACTGGACAAAAAGCACAAGGACACGGGGAGAACACACCACTTCAGCAAAAGCCAAAGTCACACTGCATGACTTCTAATTGTATGTCAGGCTTGCCGACCGCAGTTGCTGATCTCGTCGCCAGGCCATGGCATTTTAAACGACTGATAATCTCTGGCCTTGTCAAATTTACTGTCTGCATGCCGACCTTCCAATGCAGTGCTGCTTGCTTGTTTTTCTGACAGCCAGTAACATGCTGTGTGATGGAGCCGGTGCTGTATAAAGGGTTAACAAGTATGGTGAGTTCAGTCACAATCTCTGCCCTTTTTTTATTTTTTTTCCATTCTGCTGTGGTATGTAAAACACAAGGCATCAGACAAAAGAGCTCCTCTTCCGTTTGTGAAGTCCTTATTCACTGCACTCTATGTGCTTTACTTCCTGCTGAGCATTCATTGGTTGAGAGCCCACCCCACAACTAAAGACATTTTGATGAAGTGAGTCGCTGAGCATGTCTCATTACATGACTGGCTTCACGGGAGTGTGCCACCGACTGAAAATTGCTGGAAAAGTTGTTTAATGTGACATAACCTGGCAAACTCCTGCCCAGTTCAGTATCTGTCAGCTCCAGGTGTGTGGAGCATATTCCATTTTAATTAGAATTATTTTTACACCACACATTTATTGTGGATGCCTGACCTACCAGTGTTGTGCTACAAAGGGTCTGGAATGAGTGGGACTACAGGATTGACGTGTGCAGTGGGAGACAAGGGGCTACATTTGTAATATTAACAGATGTAGACTACGTTCAGTTATACTTGGTGAGTAACACATTTGTAAAAGTGTTGACATCCTTTGGAATAATGTGGACTGGTGATGTTTGATCAGCTTCAGTGCAGGCAGTGTGGCTTAGTGGGTAAGGTCTGGATTGCACAAAACATGGATGTCAGTTCCATCTACTCAGTGGCTCACTGCTAGAGCCACTTCACCTGCCAGAGCTCAAGCTGTAAAGTTCAGTCAGAAAATGGAGCTGATCTGTAAATCTCGTAGGATGAAAGGCCTCACAAATAAATCTAATCTAGTAGCGTTCATTTGTTTTAAGGCACTTCTGATGTGGCCAGCGTTTGAACATTGCTTCGCATTTTACTGATGGCAATCATGCGGTCGGGAGGAACGATTTACAGCGGCCCTTCCTTTGTTTTTTCAATTTGCTCTGTAATCTTGTCGTTGAGAGTGTGAGTGAGTGATGCATCAGAGCCGCTCCATTGCTGGGAGCGAGACAAGGATCTGACAAAGGCATTTTTCAGCCCCCTTGTTAAAGCTCAAGACTACTACTTGAGCGCAGTCACCTCAGTCTGCCATACGCATTTTGAAACACATTTTTGTCTGAATAGTTTTGGTGTGTTTTTATGCCACGTTGGTATATAATAACATTTCATACGAATATAGGCAGAGGGCTAAGTGCTTGCTCATGGATTACGTCTTCAGTGAGTCCCATGCCATTAAAGAGAGAAAGCTGGATGTGACATCCATTAGCGAGCTCACTCTGCACAGAGAGACAGTGTGGCCATCTGGGCTGCAGGTTCAGACCTCAAGTGTGTCCTGTAATTGTGCCACTTTAGACTGGGATAACAGGGTTAGCCCAAATCCAAAAGTGTAGTTTAGTTTGCATGTTGTCTCCATGTCTGCATGGGTTACCACTGTGTGCTCCAGTTTCATCCCACTGTCCAAAGAAAAGCCAGTTAGGTAAGTTGGCAACTCTAAATTGGCCTAAATGTGTGTTTGTCCTGCTATGGACTGGCATCCTGTCCAGGGTTTGTTCCTGCCCTGTGCCCAATGCTAGCTGAGATAGGCTCCAGCACTCTCCACAAACCTGGTCTGAATTAAGTGAGTTAAAAAATGGCATTGTGAAAAGATATTAATAGAAGATGGATATACTATATGTAAGTGTATATGGTGTCAACTGTGAAATTTGCTGGACGTGGTGCAGTATTTGGGGTGTTTAATAATGGACAGTTCCTGTAAGTAAAGTCATCTTATGCTCCTCACTCATCTCAGAAGCAGGCAGCACAGAAAGCTGCATCTCACTTTGTTGCTCAGGTCAAAAGATGACCTGTTTATATTAGCGCTCTGTTATATTACCCTGCATCTGGAAGGGGAGGGACTTCAGATGTCCAGTGGGTGGTGCTAGGCATTGTCTTCTAGTGAGGAAGAAACGAGACACGGTTTGCGTGAGCGTCCCCTCCAGTCTGTCAGGGGTACTGCTCAGCTTATATGAGCCATCAGGGAGATCCCCAAGCATGTATGTGTGACAGTAGATACAGTAGATAAATCCATAGGCATATAAAAAAGGACAATAACATACAACAGAATACATTTATGCTTGGTTAGTTGAATTTTCTCTGCTATAGAAAAATGCACGTAACTTAGGAATTCTGATCTTTCAAATGATGTGGTCCAGATGGAGAAATGCTTTTGCTAGTGTTTAAAGTTTGTGACACCTGCCCTGTGATGGTGACGTTCATTTATTCACATCTGTTCTGCACTGGTTTACCCACACATACACAGTTCCTCTGGGTGAAGCTACCTTGAAGTTTTCTACGGAGTTTAGGAAGAGAAGCTTGTAGCAGTTAAAGACTCAGACTTCAGGAAGGTTATTGCTTTTCAGTTACAGAATCCGTTAGCTGGCTTCATTTTCACTACAGAGTTACATTCAAGGGCTCTCAGGATTAAAGCGGGTGTACCTACAGTTTGGTTCCTGTTGATTTCGGGTGTTGGTGATCGTTTGCTCCAGTTCTCCTGGGTTGGCTTTCGCCAGCACACATAGTAGGATGTTCACTTGCTTTTTCTTTTTTTTGTTCAGGAACTCATCTCCTTCTTTTCCTTGGTCACACCTTCAGGTTACGGGCGGTACTGCAGTTTCTCTGAGGCGTTGCACACAGTGGTCCTCTTTTACTAGCACAGAGGTTACATCTGCTGCATAGTCAATGATCAGTCGATTCCCACCTTTAGCAAGAAAAACATGTGACTTACCTATGGCCTCTCTCGCTCAAGCGCCTTACTTTACTTGGTCTTCCAGTCCAACATCAGGTTGCCCTTTGATGTTCTGCTATGGAGCACAGTGTCGGGCAGGCTGAGAGTTGGGAGAGCATATAGAGAGCACAGACTTGACATGTGCATTCGGTTATGAAGGAAGGAGTGGACATTTTGACACTGATTTCTTGGTTGTATAGTAAGTCCAGCCTTTTGGTTGATGATTGTTGTAAAGTTTTGTAAATCAAGGTTGCCAGTCACTGAGCTGTGGCTCGTGTTTCGCTGACCAGACGTTTTAAATGGTGCATCACAGAGAGATCTCTGGGTGTCACTCTGCCTGTGAGTGATCAGCCTTATCAGATAAGACCCAGGAGCTGCAGCCCAAAGAGGCCCAGTGGACACTTGAGCTGAAGTTAACAGTGTCTGGTAGCTTCTTCTCAAGTAGAGGACTTGTGTGCCAAAACAAAATAAGCAATGCCAGTCGGAACGGTGACGTTAGTGATGAGCTTAGCTCTCTGTGTGCACAGTTTGCATGTTCTCCATGTATTCGTGTAGAGTTTCTCCATGTAATCTGGGAACTTCAATCTGCTGGCTGATCATTGGTAGCTTGGAATAAAATTGGAGTGAGAAGCCTAGGCCCATTTAAAGATGACATCATATCATATCTGGCATGGTCATACATGTAACCGAGGACCTGTGTGCCTACACTGCCATCATTAACCTTTTATCTTTTCACCCCTTTGTGTCTGTCATCACCACCTCTTACCAAGAGGGCAGAAGGCATACCTTTACTTTGGACCAACAGCTGGCAACAACAGCTGGGCTACTGGGGTGGGTGTGTGAGGTTCACATGTTCCCGCTTCAGGTTTCACTTGACAATTTTACACCATCGCAGTACCCATGAGATGGACCCTCCAAATTGGATTGAGTGACAGCAGTCTGGAGGCCTAATCAATGACACTCCTTGATGTCCCTGCGCCCATCTGCTGTCTCAGGTTTTCCCATACCTGGGGAGCCCACCGTGACACGACCATTGGCCTTTTCAACAACAACAACATTTATTTATATAGCACATTTTCATACAAACAGTAGCTCAAAGTGCTTTACATATTAAAGAATAGAAAAATGAAAGACACAATTATAAGACAAAATAAATCAACATTAATTAACATCGAATAGGAGTAAGGTTCAATGGCCAGGGGGGACAGAAAAAACAAAAAAACTCCAGACTTCACTTTTCACTTCACACCTCCAGCAAAGAGGTGACTTTAGTGCATTTCGAGGTGACACCTCCTAGAGGATCACATGTGGAAGGTGAATTCAGTTCATCTGTCACAGTGCAATGATGTATAAAAGTCTGGTGCAACTAAAACATGAGTGCTTTAAGGTACAGTAGTTCAGATGAGGCATCCTGGAATTCCAGTTCAAGTACCCAAGCAACATGTCATCTGGCCAATATGACCGTTTTCTGATTTTTTGGTAGATTTTCATAAAGTATTTGCATTTATATACTGTACATTCTGTTGGTAAGAAAGTGGTCACGGCTTCTGTCTCACACATCCTGTGACCTTCATAGAGTTTGCACCTTCTCCTTGTCGGGTTTTTAGTCAGATCTTACAGTTTTTCCTCCCACATTGCTGAAGACGTACAGGTGAAGTTCATTTGGTTCTCATGAGTGTGAATGGACTCTGTGCTGGATTAAGCTGGCCCCGAGTTACACTCCACATTGTGACACCCGTCATCAGTCCAAAGGAGCGTCCCAGGGGGCTTACACCCACGGCCACATTAAGACACAGGTTTACATACAGTGGGGGGCATACGGCTATGACATAAAAAAAAAAGTTTTGTAATACATTTCTGAGTCTTACAATAAAACAAAAAAATGTAGAACTTTATTTAAAAGGACCAACAACTTGTAGGTTAACTTGGGGGTTTTGAGAGAAATACTAGGGGACACTTGAAGTGGCTTGACTCTATAAAAGCGTATTGAGATACAAAAGTGGTTCATATTAAGCAAGAAACTAAAAATCAAACAAAAGGTTACTATCATATTTAAGTGACAAATGGAACAGATCTGTTGGAATGATTTGCTCAAGAAGATAACAAACGTCAAGCAAAGACTAAGCCGCTATAGGAGAAAAAGTACAGACGTCCAGCTGGAGTTCTGCAGTGTGGATCTGCACACTGACTTCTCATCCACTTTGTGTTTTGTTCTCAGAATTCTTAAAACTGCTGGCTAAACTTGAGAGACAGTTAGAAACAAAGCAACCCATGTGCCAAGACAAAAAAAAAAAAACAATTGAATTCCATCATCATAAGGATGGCGAGTTACACAGCGGGAAACCCCAACTAAGAAAAGGAGCTTTTCTGATAAAATAACTAATGGCGTGCTTAACAAGCAAGTGCAAAAAGCCTTTACAAAAGGAGCGAGCCTTGTTTGTCCAGCTGCTGTTACGAAGATTAAAGTCGTTTGTGGTGAGAAGTTTGCTCGACAGATTATAAAAAGGCCCCTTTGTGTGACAGGGTTGAGCGCCACGTTGGTGACATGGCACCAGACTTTGAAGGACAGCTGACTGAACGAGCCTCCAGTTAGAACAGCGGGTCTCACGTTCAGTCCTGGAGACCCCCTGTGGCTGCAGATTTTCATCCCAACCAGCGTCTTCTTGAAATTGGAATCTGACCTTAATTAAGCAAGCTGGGAGTTTCCAGTTGGTTTTACATCAGTCCAGTAATTACAAACTGGAAGTGCTAAATAGTTACAGAGTAAAGCAGAGATCTGCCTGTGCTGGAGTGATAAGGATGAAATCATTTGCTTTTCATTTTTTAACATGTGTGTATCTGATGTTCTAGTTACTTAATCCAGTGTTTCTGTAGCACTCGTCTGGTGCCAGTGGGTTGTGAGCTGCTGTTCTTTATAATGCCAGTGGGTCACAGTGGATGGCGAAGTGGGTCACTTCTGAGACAATCGCCCTGTATCCCCATCGATCACTGCCATCTGAGCTTAGAAAATTGAATCATTTTCACTTTTCAAACCTAAACTTAAAACTCTTTGTTTAAGACTGCTTTTTCTCTTTGATTACAATTGCTCTGTCTGACTTTAATTTTTGTATTTTACTTTTGTTTATAATCCGTGTTTTGTCTATTGTTCGGTGTCCTTGAGTGTTTAGAAAGGCGCCTACAAATAAATAAAATGTATTATTATTATTATTATTATTATTATTATTATTATTACCTAAGGGGGAACCCTCCACCCCACTCTGACGATCGCGCTAGTGGGTCGTGAAGATACTCACATGGGATAAAGTGGGTAGTGACATCAAAAAGGATGAGTAAACCGATTCAATATTAACAATAAGAGCAGCTCACTACTGAAAACAGTAAATATAGGAGGCAGTGGGAATCGAACCGGTGGCCCCTTGATTACAAGTCAGCAAATCTTACTGCTATGCCACGGAAGCTGTTGTATTGTCCTTGAACCTTTTGTAAAAGTGTTTATTTGATCTTTGGACTTCAGGCTTCACACATTCTATAGTTTATGCCTACATTTTGTAACATTTATTACTAAAATATGAAAACGCTTCTGTTTTAACAATGTGTTTACACAGATTACTGTAGAAACGGAACACACATGAAATGCATGTGTTCCAAATAATGATGTATTATTTCCACTCTAAAACTCCAGCAGTTCACTCCCAGATAATCAAGGCCTGAGCTGGGAGAACTTAGTGAACGTTCTGTGGTGGTGAGGGGATGGAATAGCAGGCTGCTTTCTGCTTGTCTTAATCGGCACATTTACAGGACAAAAGACACTGATGGAGAGGTGCGATGGGATTTAAGGTGAGCCAGATCTACGAGTTTTTTCGTAGTCTCTGGTAATTCTAGTGTTAATGACTAGTACAATGAAATGGCCGTTTGTCCATTTCTTTCAATCACGTCGTGCATTTATGAACCTCTGTTTACTGGATTTGCTAGTCCATACATCCATCTTTGTGGTTTTTGTTGCCTTTGTTCTTCAGAAGTTGCAGTCTTCTTGTGGATACTGGATGACATTATGGCCAGGCACAGACAACGGACATTTTTAAATTTTATGTACATATATACTGGCTATGCTGCCCGTCTAAGATGGGTTGAAATCTAAGCAATCAACGGAGACCTCAGCTTTAACATTTGCAATGCACAATATATTGGAATGCATTTTAAAAGGCATGTATTAATAAATATTCCATACCATATAGCACATAACAGAGACTTGCATTGCAGTTGTCATTCCAACATATGGTGTATCACAATGCATTTATCATTCCAACAGATGGCACATCAGGATCATTTGTATTAATATATTTTATCATTATACATGTTTGTGATGTGCCACATGTTGGAATGACAGAGACGCAGTATCCAGGCAGACACACAGACACTTGCCCTTTTATTAAGGTGGGTAAGTGCACAACAGTAAAAACAGCTGGCCATTAGCTTTTCATTTTGCTTACACTGGTGTCTGCTCAGCCCATGAACATCTGTTGTCAGTAGTCAAATACAACTAGGAGAACAAACTTCAACAGTGACACACATACAGGTGTCTTCAGACTTGGAGGAAATGGAAACTCCATATATAGGGTGGTCCAGATCTAGTTATGCAATTTTCATTATGTTATAACTTATTAAGTTTATTACATAGAAAATTACCCGAAAAGTCCCGGACCATCGAGAAGTGTACAAACTGACGACATGAAGAATCGCCTTCGCGCTGAACTGGAATCGTCCCCGCACAAATCAAAGTCATCGAGACGATCGGGATCTGCATAATTAGATCTGGACCACCTTGTGGACAAGAACATGGCTGAGCACTGGATTCATGAGGCAGGAGCACAGAGTGGTGAATTCCATGATTGTAATCTCTTGGCAAGCAAAAAGTGATAACAATAAATGTGCAGGTACTATCATCTTATTTAATATGGCGACTTTCACTATGTAAAAGACCCTAAAACAGCTACAGTACACATTCACCAAATGTCCTTTGATTAAAAGCAATGAATCATTCAGATGGCCCCCAGACCAGTTCTGTGTCTGGCGTGTATCCAGGGATGTACTTTAGTGGTCAGTTTGTGTCCACTGGATGGATGGTCTGGCCTGTCCTGCATGCTCCATGACCTGTCACTGTTCTAGTCAAACGCTTTCCTCTTCCTGCCAGCAGGGGGCTGTGAATTGCCAAGGACATTCTTCTTGGGCTGGACACTTGGCCTTCAGTTGTTTGTGTTTTACATTCTTAATGTCAGATATCTTTAAATCTAAATCATGAAACCAAGCCAAATTATTTTGCCCTTTGGCCGCATAACTTTGGCAGTAGGTTGGTATAAAGAAGAAGAATGAAGAAAGTTCAATTCAGTTCTGCTTGGGATGAGGTCCTTGGAGGTGTGTGGAGTTCACTGGCCCATTTCTAAGTAGCTGGACTGACTGGCCCATTGTTATCATCATTTTTGTTTCAGATGTCTTGGGCTGCCCGCCTGTAATTGAGCATACGTGGGAACAGCTGGATGTAGTGCTGTGCTGAAGGCAGAAAGGCCATCCCCGTATCTGAGTGTGTTTAGATGTTAACTCTCGCCTCGGATGTTCATAAGTGCTCACAGTCTGGCTGAGCCATGGAGACGCGACTGGCCCTTCTGCCCAGTTTTCTTCTTGCTGCCTGCTTACTTTCGGAAGTGTATAGCTCAACGTTCCAGCTTCATTTTTGACTAATGGTAGGAAATTTGGAATGTCAAAGTGATGCCAAGCACACTGAGCCACCCCATTGCTGCTCGGCCAGACAGTGACTCGGGCCTTGGTCTTCACGCCACTGGATTTCTGGTTCACATGCTGCCTCTGACACTCTGTGTGCCCTCCATAAATCCTTTATCTGTGTTTCTGTTGTAAAGTGAAATGTGTAACAGAACCTGATCTTATATGTCGTCATTAGTGGTGCACGAACGCTGCTGAACTTGCTTCACCTTGAGTTCGCTGAAATCACGGAAATGTTCACTGAACTCAGTGAAATGCATGAAAGGCAGTGGGGGCAGAGAAACTGAACTGGTTTTAAGCGGATTATATTGACGCAAGGGTCTCTTCAATGTCCCTGAAGTTTAGAGAATTGTCTGCCAACTGTGCTGATCGGATTATTGTGGCCAAATAGTGACCTGAGCTGTGAGACAGCCTTGTTAAGTGCTGCGCCACTGTGCCTTTCTGAGATAAAACTAATAGAATAAAATATGAGAAGAGGAGCACTTCTGTTCAGACAGGAAGCATGAATTCACTAAGGCTCGGACCCCCACAAATAGCAGGCGCTCACCTCTCTTGAACCGAGGAGTGCAGTTTGTGTTTTATTTCTCCCCAAAGCTCTCGCTCACTCACTGCCACTGCTACCAAATAAATGGACCACTGAAGCAGGTTGATTCTTCACTCCTTCCTGTTTGCATCAACCACACAGCACTCTGGGTAATACTATTAAGAGGGGGGCTCACACATTACACAGTCCATACAGAAAGACATTTAAGACGCGAATACACCGACACATTTAGAGTTTCCTTATGTGTGCGCATTGGGGGTTTAAAAATATTCCAGAGTTTTACATCCAACATCGGCTGCTAACGGCTCTCTGATGTCAGGCTGGCCTTGCAAAGCATTATGGGGTGCTGGGGAAAAAAGTGGTAATCTAAGAAAAATAGGAAAATATTCTGCGAACACGGTCATCAGTGAACACTTCATATTTGCTGTGATAAACACTTTGGCAAATTTTGCCAAACATCCATTAATACCAATTTCACTTTAATTCATAAATAAACTTGAAGGAGGTACCAGAATGTAAAGGCCCTGAGGCTGGCCTTCTCGACCTCCCGAATGGTTAACAAAGGAGCGGTGAAAGCAACACCAACAGCCAGCAGGTCTCCATGAAGTGTGCCAATGGAGGACACCCTGATTTCTTCAGCCATTGGCACCCCAGAAGTGTAAGTTATTCAAACAGGGGATGCGAAACTGAGAGCATCAGAATGACTAAGCGTACCATTTAGTTTGGTTACTAATGCTGGGACTGGGACTTTGGAATGGTGGGTTATTTGCCTCAGTGATCCTTTGAACTATGAGGTGAGGGTTACCCATGGTACACTGGTCTAAGGGGAGGGGCCAGACAAAGAACATTAATCTCCATGATCGTGTCGCCCACACTTCTGGAGCCAGGCCTGGAGGTGATGCTTCTGGGTAAGCACCTGGTCGACAGATGACCCATGGAGACAGTTGGGCTCAAGCTGTGAAGCACCATGTTGGTTCACCACCCTCAAGGTGAAGGATAAGGGTCACACACGGGCCTGATACAGGCCTTGGAAACACAGGCTGGCTCTTGGGACTTCAACCATAGCTCTCCTGGCTGGAAAGGAGCCGGAACTGAAAATAGTGTCTGCATGCACAGCACTGACTCTGGGAGCAGACTTCATTATTGATGGGATTTCCGATTCGCTTTACTGATTCAATTCTTAAATTTATCACAAACAATTTAATATATTGTAATGGCACTGGCAGTGAGCTTGCAGTCCATCATGCATGTGAGCAGCTTCATTGCCAGTGGCAGGGGCGTCTATAAAAACAGCACATCTGCAATGTCGTACCTCGTACCTCCACCTCGTACAGCAAAGGTCAGCAGTCCTTTTAAGGACAGCGAGCCACCTAAGACATCCATGTAAAGAGCAAAGGATCCATTCCAGTGCCAGGGCTATATTGGTGTTAGTAGTGGGATGAAAAGCAAGTGCCATGTGCTGTAGAGACCTGCTTGGTTTTTCTGAGGAGCTGCTGGAGAGTCTTGAGGAGGCTGAGACCCAGGAGCTGGAGTTGCTTTTGCAACAAAAGTACAGGAGGGAAGTCAGCTGAGAGCCTGCTACCTCTGTAACTCCACCAGCACTGTCATAGTCCATTGACCAAGGTGTGAGGATGACAGGGGAGTTTCTAGCTCATTCATTTGTGACAGTGTGACAGACTGAGTTGCCAGTGTCCACAGGTGAAACAGAGCCAGTGATAAAACTGCGCTGGCAAAGGACAGGACAGTGTTACAGAGTCTTCAAGCTGAGGTCCGGGACTGTAGCGGTGTTTGTGGCGTCAGTTCAATGACTGTTACATCTGCAACTCCACACAGGAAGGTTCGCCTGCTCACTTGTAATCGACAGAGCACCGCACAGAAGTGCAGCATTTAACACCACATGACAGTGCCGCCCTTAACATGCCTGCTGTGCCACCTTACACCTAAGCGCTCAAGACCCCTGCTGATGTGCTTTTGTCACCAGCGGCACCCCACCATTTCAAAGGGCTGTGTGCTGCTTGAAGAGGTTGCAGGGGACACTTGCCCTTAAAGGGAGGGCCAAGTAACGGACATGTTGTATCAGCCAGGAGAGTCTCCCATAGTATGAGTTGTAAAAATGAGGAGCTTCAGTACCAGCAGCAGGTACACCTAGAAAAATGGCAAATCTGCAATGTCACAAACACAATTCCCTATAGTGTGGCAACAGTAAGTGGTCCTCTTAAGGATGGTGAGCCACCTAGAAGAGCCGCCATGCATTGAGCAAAAGGATCCATTTCAGACAATGTTATCCATTAAACACGCTGATAATTCATGTTGGTTATAACATTAACCTTACTGAAAGCACAAATCATGACAATAAAGTGAATATTCAAATACTATTAATATAACACACCAAGTTCAACAATCATAATTGGACAACAATTGAGAGATGAATTCTGGGGTAATCATTCAGTTTGTGAACGAAATAAAGAGAATCGTGTGCCTCGTTCTCAGGTAATGATTCAGTTTATAAATTGAATGAATGAGTATTATGAGCTTTGTTCTTGGGTAATGATTCAGTTTACAAATTAAATGAACAAAAATCGCGTGACACATTCTCAGGTAATGATTCAGTGTACAAGCTGAATGAACAAGAACTGTGAGCCTCATTTTAGGGTAAAGACTCAGTTTGCGATTCAAATAAACGAGAATCGTGTAACTCGATCTCGGGTAATGTTTCTTCTGAAACTTGAAAGAATCACTAAATGATAAGTTGTATTACAGCTGGTAATGAAGTGTGGCTTTTAAACATTGGATAAGGCCAAGCAGGCACCCAGCCCACCAGAAGAACACTATGGGGTTGATAATCTGTAGGAACTTCTCACTTTCATTCTCCATGACTACTCTTTAGATTAAGCTGCATGTCCACTTTGTGAATTGTGAACGTCACATTAATTAGTGCACAAGGTAAAATATAAATAACCTTTTTACATTATCCTTATATAGTATAAGGCATAAATTACATTTTCACTGATAAGCTGGCCCAGTGTTTGTCCCTAGCGGCCTCCCAGGCTCCAACTCTGCATGACGTCATATCGGCCGGGTTTGAAAATGGATGGATGAAATGAATGTTACTAATACGACTGACTCGTGCCACCATACTGACAGACCGGTGGTCTCTAACCTGCACACATTTACCTGAGGGAGCTCGTGCTGCAACTCCAATAAGCAGAATTTTCTTACAAAGCTGAAATATGCAGAAGCAAGTAAATGTAAGGAACTGCAATGATTTGTTTTAATTAAAATCTGGACCTGTTCAGGACTGGCTCTACTTATTTTAAATCTAAGCTGCGGACTTTTTAAGGTAACAAACTGATGATAAACAGATGCTTAATTACATCTGGCATATAACAAGAGCCAAATGCCGCATCGGCTTGGCCTTGGCAGCTGCTGCTCTTTCAGTATTAAAGGATTAAAATGAGAAAACTGCTGGAAGTTGGAATGGTGCCATTTTGAGTAGGGTGGAATAATTTTGTGCTCACCTACATTGTGTCCAATCTAAAAAATCAATTAACTTTACACATCCTTTTTAGGATTCTCTACCAGTTGATGTGCCATAAGCAGAGCTACAGGAATAAGAGGCGGTCAGCTCCATGTGAAGGTCGATCCTGGATGGACAGCAGACCCGGGCAAGCTGGCTGTCACCTCAATGATCTCAGGGCATGGAGCTCTCTTTAAAAGTAAAGGAGTCAGAGTAGTTCTTCACAATGAGGATGTAGGGGAGCCGTTTGTGATTCCCAAAAGAACCATCCACATGCAGCTTCCAGAAACAGCCATGACAGAATGATAACGGACTTGTGGACTACCAATGATTTGACAATGACTCTCACTGCATACAGTAACAGGCCAAGTTCAGGTGTTCTTGATCTTTAATTATCCTGCTAGCTAGATTTCTGTTTTTATTCACATATTAGGGACCTTTTCCAAGCCCACTGAACCAACTTCACATTTAAAGAGCCATTCCCAGGATGAACTGGTGCTTTGTCAAGCAAAAGCCAGCAAAGTGTCATTTTAGATCCTTCATTTTTAATGAGGTTGTATGTTTTAGTGCGGTTCGCTGCAGTTTTTGCAGACAAATACTAACAAGACACCACATGAGCAGACCAAGTCTTATCAAGTCTGTAATCCTCACTCACACTTCCCTCCATTTTCCTCATCCAGTGCCTTTTGCGGCCATACTTGACCCTAACCGAAATCTATCTATGAAACATTTCCTGTCCATCTTACCTTACCTCTTATCCTCCATCAAACCTGCATTCCCCATGTTTTGCATTACTACAAGTATTACTTTGTACACACACACTCACTAAAGGTAGTTAAACAAACACCTTCATGCAGAACCACAGGGTGATGTTGAGAACGTTTAATCACATGAAATGGCGTGAAACGAAATACAAATACATATAAACACTAATAAATACTCATATAGACATCAGATCAAAAGTCTTAGAACACCTCAGCTTTTTCAGTTTATCTTCAAATGTAATTACTGAAATGCAATGAATGACCTAAAATGGTGAAAAGGTAAACAGTAAACTGCCAGGGCTTTATATTTAAAGTTTAGGTTAGCAAAAACTGAAAAAAAGAAATTTCCCAATGTTACGAATGGGCCTTCTTCAAGGAGCAACTAATGGGTTACAACCTATTGATGTTCTGCAGCAACGGAAGTAAATTAAGCCTTGCAAGTTAAAGCAAACAATTTGCACCAGTGTCCCAACTTCTGTTGATTACTTAAAACCCCCTCTCTGCCTTAAATCAGAGTTGGAACAGACCTACAGTACTACTGGGACAGCGATAATGGTAAGAAAACGGCAATTAACAAATGGTCACCCGCTAGTCCTGTGGGGCCTTGAAATATCAGCTATGGGCGACTGCAGACTGGACAAAGTCTCCTCTTCACAGTAGAAGCTGACACTTGCTTTTTTCAACCACTGTTTTAACTTTTATTGAATTTATTATAAGCATGTAACATTCCATACAATGAAGTCAAACGTAACAAAACTAAATTCAATTCAGCCTCCACAGATTTTTTTCCGGCCACTGTTAAGCTGTTCATGAAGTTGTTTTGCTATGAGGCGCCTGTGATCCCGCGAGCCGGTGACCCTTATTATCACTGGACTGTTGTCCAAGTAGAACTTCAGGGGGTGTAGTAACTCAGTCTGCTCCACAACAGGCGCACAACAGAAATTGGGAGACTTGTTCAAATAGTTTGACTCAACTTGCAAGGCTTAATTTACTTTAATTGCCGCCGAACGTCTGTAGGTTGTAACCTATTAAAGGCCCATTCGTAACATTCTGAAATGTCCTTTTTTCAGTTTTTGCTAACCTAAACTTTAAAATGAAACCTCTGACAGTTTACTGCTTACCTTTTCACCATTTTAGGTCATTCATTGCATTTCTGCTGATGAAATTTGATGAAAAACTGAGGCGTTTTAAAACTTTTGACGAGTAGTGTAAGCGCAGTAGCATTTTAATTACAGCCTGCTGCTATGACTAAGAAGTCGACAAACTTACATATTACAAATATAACATTAGCTTTAACATTTCCCAGATTGAAACTTACTCAAATAAAAGATATAGAACAAGAAAATATAATAACTTACAGGGAATGCCCTGACGAGGACTAACTAAGGAGGATGGTGAAGGATGGTTTGAGGGAACAACACACCACGCGATCAGCTGCTGCACTCACTTCCTACTCTCGCTACTTCCTGTCACATGCAGCAGCATTAACTCCTTGTGTACAACCACACGAGGTCACCAAACAACAAGAATATAACGCACACACACACAATAAAACCTCACCAGAGTGAATTTAAATGCTGCCTTACCCCTGCACTGACTCGACGACACTGACTTCCAGCCTGATACAGAACCGTCTTAACATTCTGCTTGTGACTTATAAGTCTGATGCCAGAGTAACTCATTTTTTTGCTTGCTTACATCGGATTCCTTGTTTTGCCAAAGCACTGCTATGCCATTCTTGATGACTTCTCCATCAGATCTTCTCTGTGGTGACCTTTTGTTAAGGTGCCATCAATCATGAACTTACAAATACATTTGAAATGCATCTTGCAGTTTCTGTGTTTCAGTGCAGACCATCCTATGGTTTACAATGTTGATTTTGACTGTGCGGTTTATGTATCTGTTGATACCCAAATGCACGTTAAATTCCATGCATTAACAAACCTGACTAATCCAGAAGCATTAGGCACACAGAACGAAGAAGACATGGAGATGGCATCTGTTCATCACAGGACGCTCAGTTTAGAGTCGAGAACCTGCATCTCTTTGGAAAAGCCTACACATTCAGAGGGCGAACATGTCAACTGTCCATGGCAGTGCTGGAGTTTGAGTGGTTGATAGACTTCCATAAGGCCACCAGTTTAAATGTCAAATATGAATTTTACTTCCAAAGATGCAAACACAACAACCACTCAAGAACGAGAGCTGCCACGTTACAACTGCTCACCTGCACACGCAAACTCGGAAGAGCGCTGGCAGCAACAACAATCTAGTCGGAGTATGCCTGCCATAATACTGAACTTAGCAGTGTGGTAACCACTGTACCACCATGCCAATTGTATTACGCATTTGCTTTGACCATTTGTGGGCACTACCCAGCTCTATCTTCTTAAGCTGTAACTTTTTATTACTCTATTTTTTCATTTTTCAATGACTTACCTGCTATATTTATAAGCCTGGTGGGAAGATGCTGCTGAAATTAAATATTGATTTGTATTTCCAAAACCAGAAAAAGAAGCCGGCTGCTGAGGAACAGCTGAGGAGGAGCTGGAGTCAGTTTAGAAGGTGGCAGAGAGAGGCACTGCGCTCTTCAAAATACTCATACAAGCTTTCTTGGTGGTGACGTGATTTATATATGAACTCCAGAGTGATGAGCATAACCTGACAAGGGAGTCTTTAAAGAGGACGTGTGGCGTGCGTCAGGCTTTTACATGAAATCACTACCAGGATGAGAATGGGCTGAAGGACACTGAGAACAGCAGATGAAATGCTCTAGGACAACTTCTAGAGCAATACAAGATGAACTGCAAGATGAGGGTCCATCAGTGTCTGATCACACCATTCAAATGACAGTGGGCTCAGTGGGAGACGACCCAGGAGGACTCCACTGTTGAAAGAAAGACGGAATTTGCTAAAATGCATGTTGAGAAGCCACAATGCTTTGGAGAAAATGTCCTTAGGACAGAGGAGACAAAACTGGAGCTTTTTTGGCAAGTCACATTAGATCTTTGCCCATAGCTGAAAAAATGAAGCTTTCAAAGAAAAGAACGCCATACCTACTGTGAATTATGGAGGAGGCTCGGTTATGTTTTTGCGGCTGCTTTGGTGTGTCTGGCATGGGGTCTGTGCAAAGAACAATGAAATCTCAAGCCTATCCAGACATTCTGGAGTGAAACATACTGCCCACTGTCAGAAAGTTCTGTCTCAGCTGCAGGTCATGGGTCCTCCAGCAGGATCATGACTCAAAACACACAGCTAAAAGCACCCAAGAATGTCTAAGAACCAAACATTGGACTCTTCTGAAGTGTCCCTTTATAAACCCTGAATTGAATCCTACTGAACATCTATGGAAACTACTGAAGCACGCAGCCTGGAGAAGACCCCTTCAACCTGACAGAGCTGGAGTGGGCTAAACTACCTGTTGACAGGTACAGAAGTCTCATTGACAGCAACAGGAATCGCTTGTTTGCAGTGATTGCCTCTAAAGGTTGGCCAACAACATATTAGGTTAAGGGTCCCATCATTTTTGTCCATGCCATTTTCATTTGTGTTATAATTTGAAATATTCTATTGAATCAAAACTCAAGGACAAAGTCTGATTTTTGTTAAATATTGAATAAACAATGATGGGGACCAATCAGTTTCAAGTAATGTCAGAGACAACTGTGGGTTTTTCTTTTTTTGTCCACATCTGCTTACCCACACTGTCATATGAGACCTCTTCCTTTTGCTGCCATCTCTTTCTCACCCTCTATCTTTAACACATCTTTTCCCCATCATGACAGTAACCCTTGCCCTGGCAGTCACTGGCCAACCTGGCAGCCATTTACAGAAGCTTTATAAATGAAATCCATTATTATTAATAATTTACATTCCTTACAAAATGGATACACACATTTAGGCTGCTCACCAAATCAGAGAACAATCTCTAACTCCATTTTATATTCATTGCTTCTACTGTAACATCAGATTATTTTCACGTCTGACAATATCACACAAAGTGATGAGCAAAAATAATAAATTCAATCACTTACCATCTGGTCTAAAGTGATGATTAAAGCAGAGAGAAGAAAGGCAGAATGTACAGGAGAGTTACCAACTGATTCATCAGAGAAAAGCTGAGGTGACAGACTAAAATGAATCGTCTGTTTTAGAAAGGGGTCTCAGAACTGACAGACTCTGAGCTTTCCATATTGTTACCCCTGATGTTTTAGGCAGCTGTGATAGCCTGCAGCCCACCATATCCACGCAGCCAATTCAAATCCACCCTTTCACGATTGTCTGGTTTTATCTAAATTCAATACAAAACAAGCCTTAAAAACCGCATCCTCGTATTTTCATGTAATCTTTCATTCATTCTTTATGTGAACCCATTGATTCCAAAGCAGAACACAGTGGCGGTGTTGGGTGGACGACACGAGCCAACCCTGGACTGTCTTCAGGTCACCACAGGACTCTCACACTCATACTGGGCCAGGTCAGAGTCGCCCTAGAGCCTGAAACACTGCATTGTGGGATGTGTTGAGGAAAACTTTCAGACAGGTAGAGAATGTGTCGAGGGTGGGATCTGAACGCAGGGCTGTAAAAGTGAGCTGGATTTGCAGCCACGCTTCTGTCTGGCTCAGTCCGCACCGTTCTACTTATTCCGTTCAGTCCAGTCGTTATTTTTTTCAGTTTCAGTTGTTATTTCCATTTTTTTTTAACAATGAAATTGAGCCTGAAGACCTAATAAATAAGAAAACCGGGGGGATAACACAACAAAAACTCTCCCAGCCATTGTGGAAAGTCACAAACAAGGCACCACAAGAAAACTAGCATCAGAGGAATGGACTGGTGAGAAGCCGTGGTGTAGGGAGTCATCCTGATTGGCCCAAAGGCCCAGCCAATCAGTTCATTGTATATAACATTTTCCGTTAAATTTTGTAATCGATTGGTTATTTGTTATTTTATCTTTCCTTCGGTTACAAAGTGGTATATCAAATCCGATTGGCTTCCTGAATTTTCAATAAATAAATAAATAAACAAATGGGGTTCTGCTACAGTGTACAGTATCTCACAAAAGTGAGTACACCCCTCACCATTTTGTTAATATTATATCTTTTCATGGGACAACACTGACGATATGACACTTTGATACAATGCAAAGTAGCCAGTGTACAGCTTGTATAACGGTGTGAATTTGCTGTCCCCTCAAATTAAGCCAACACACAGCCATTAATGTCTAAACCACTAGCAACAAAAGGGAGTTGCACAGCTACTGTCGAGATGAGGTTACCGTCCCACGCTTCTGTCTCCCACCGCAGGAAAGGATAACTGTTGGCCGGCACTGGTACTTTGCTCCGATTCCTAATCATCTCTTCATGCTCAGCTTTACCCTTTGCTCCACCTGCATCTTCATGGTCAGCTTTACCAAGGAGATCTCCAAGAGCACTCACTGATGTTCTCTCCTCGAATGGTAGATTTCCTAATACGCTTGTCTATTGGGATGCCTCGTCCTCCTCTTTCACATTTATTGCTATCGTCTTGTCCAGTATCTTTTCTCAAACCTCCTTTTGTTGATCCCGTGTTAGCTGAATTAAACTATGGAAGTGTGCGTTGAGGTCCGCTGCAGTATTAAGAAGCAGGAAGGCCCGGTTATGTTCCCGGTAACACCTTCCAAGATCATCTGCAATTTTTATTTGATTGCATTTCTTTTAGTGTTGGCGTTACATCATTTCTTGGTTTGTTGAGCTCGGATACACGAATGTGGTTTAGAGGTAGAAGGGCGGTAGCTGTAGGGTATCTTTCTGTAGATGATGCTTCAGTTGCAGCTTTAAAGGGTATTAACATTAATTAACCTAGTTAAAGTAGTCGGGGTATTGTTTAAAGTAGGTGTGCAGCCAGAACTGGAAGTTTAAATTAAGCAGCTAAAGCGAAATGAACACATGGGCCTAAAAGACATAAAAGGCCACCAACAGTCATGGTAAGCAAAGAAATCTGTGAAAACGACATTCAATTAATGTTACGTGGTGTCATGTGTTAGTTGATTAATACCATATTATTTGTGATCCTCGTCTTTATGACTTCCAGAAGATCACCTTACGGTTTTTCCCTCCTGCCCAGTGGTTATCAACACCACCTCGTAGCATCAGGACACTGGCTTTGAGTCTTCACTTGGTCACTGTGTAAGGAATTTGCTTCTTCTCCCCAAGTGTGGATGTTGTTGTTGTTTTTTTCTGTCTCTTTTTTGTGGAGTTCAGTTTGTGTGTGCCTGCTGAGTTAAACACTGATGCGAGTTGGTGTGTGTGAGCGCACCCTGAGATAGAGTCCTGGCGTGCCAGCAGTCACACGCTTGTCCACTTTCTCCTGTACTCTTCCAACAAGCCACTGTTACAATAACATGGTGTGTAATTTAAATATTTCAGCCACCCGTTCCATGAGGGTCCATTCACCGGTGGTTAACTGAAGATCAGATTTTCAACGTTGACTGCTGTTTTGTAGCCCTACTGTACATATCCTATCATACTGTGTGTGCTCTTCCAACGTGTGGCACAGCCATTCATTTATTTAGCAGGTTTCACTCTTAGCGGCTTTTCTGTTCTTTTGTATTGGTAGCTGTCTGAGGCTGACTTGTTGAAACGAAGCTCTGCAGCCGTTAATCTGCCGATTGGCGTTTCAATAGCAGACCCTTTACGAAGAGCCAGGTTCATTGTGTGGGCCACATATACAACATTTACATTTATTTGCTTGACAGACAATTTTATCCAAAGTGACTTACAACAGAATTAAACAAATGAGTAACATTAGGGTAGGGCCTGTTTGTTTAAGAACAAAAAAAAAAAAAAAACAGAAAACCAGAAAGAAAAGGAAGATGGTCAACCAAACTCAGGGAACAAAGCACAAAACAGGAGCCTAACAACACTACAGTGCTAGGGCCGCTGCTATTTTTAATATATATAAATGATTTAGATAGGAATATAAGTAACAAGCTGGTTAAGTTTGCAGATGATACCAAGATAGGTGGATTAGCAGATAATTTGGAATCCGTTATATCATTACAGAAGGACTTGGATAGCATACAGGCTTGGGCAGATTTGTGGCAAATGAAATTTAATGTCAGTAAATGTAAAGTATTACACATAGGAAGTAAAAATATTAGGTTTGAATACACAATGGGCGGCCGGAAAATCGAGTACACCTTATGAGAAGGATTTAGGAGTCATAGTGGACTCCAAGCTATCAACTTCCAAACAGTGTTCAGAAGCCATTAAGAAGACTAACAGAATGTTAGGTTATATAGCACGATGTGTGGAGTACAAGTCCAAGGAGGTTATGCTCAGCCTTTATAATGCACTGGTGAGGCCTCATCTTGAGTACTGTGTGCAGTTTTAGTCTCCAGGCTACAAAAAGGACATAGCAGCACTAGAAAAGGTCAGAGAAGGCGACTAGGCTGATTCCAGGGCTACAGAGGTTGAATTATGAGGAAAGATTAAAAGAGCTGAGCCTTTACAGTTTAAGCAAAAGAAGATTAAGAGGTGACATGATTGAAGTGTTTAAAATTATGAAGGGAAATAGTACAGTGGATCAAGACTTGCATTTTAAAATGAGCTCATGAAGAACACGGGGACACAGTTGGAAACTTGTTAAGGGTAAATTTCGCACAAACATTAGGAACTTTTTCTTTACACAAAGAACGATAGACACTTGGAATAAGCTACCAAGTAGTGTGGTAGACAGTGAGACGTTAGGGACTTTCAAAACTCGACTTGATGTTTTCTTAGAGGAAACAAGTGGATAGGACTGGCGAGCTTTGTTGGGCTGAATGGCCTGTTCTCGTCTAGATTGTTCTAATGTTCTAACACCAGGGGGGGCCTGCGAGCAAAGAGCTGATGCCAACAGATGAGACCTGAAGGCCCTAATGGACAATTAGTGAGAGAAAGGGCCAGGGCAAAATTACCAACAATGCCTCAAACATAAGCAAACAACAGACAAAGGGGCTGAGGAAAATTACAAAGTTTTCAAAAGAACAAAAACACCTAAAAAACAAAGACACAATGGTGATAGCTATTGTAATGGCCCCTGTTTCAGCAGGCTGCCCCCTGTAGTGCTGGATCTAAGCAGACAGCAGTCACCCAACTGGGATAAACACTGTGGTTTAGGTATCCATTCTAAGTAGCTATAAAAAAACAGATTACAAGCCTCATAATATAATATAAAACAATGAATGATCAAATGAGATATCATTTATTCATTTGGTGCATCTACAGTATGTTCGAGGCGATAAGGCAGGGGAGCGTTTGCTGATTTAAACGCAGTAGATGAAGCACAGCGGCTCCTGCTCCTCCTGCCAGCTCTGCCTTCGAGACTAAACATAAACGACTTTATTTCTATACCAAAGTCTTTTTGCCGTCCAGTTAATTTCATCCTTAGCTATGTTATTCCTTGCGTAAGTCCTGCCAACCGGTGCTTCATCATTTTTCAAAGAGTTTAGCACAAAATTCTTTTCTGTGAGAAGAAAATATAATTTACTGCTTCAGAAAGATATTTTTTTCTATTTATTTTCCTGAGGCAGAATATGATCCTGAGAAAAGTCTCTTCATGGTTCCCTGAATCAGGTCAGTTATAAGTATTGCACACTTACTGGTGGACTAAAACGTTGATGATTAGGGGGCTGTGAAGCAGCTTTTCGGCCCCCCATTTACTGCGCTCTGCCTTACAACTTGGTAAAGTCATCACACTTTACAGATATGCAGCTTTACAACAAACTCCTCCTGTGTGGCGTCATGTGTGCCAACTTGTCATAAATATTTGGGAAGTAAAAAGTGATAGACTGGCTCAGTCTGTCTGCATTCAGCTTGGGTAGTAAAGTTTTAAAAACTCTTTTAAGGAATCTGGTGTTCGATACGCAGTCGAGTGCAGATTTTGAATAAAACACCTGCTGAAGGGCACTGTGGGCTAATTTGGCGTTTTTTGTTCTTATTTTCAATTTTTGTGCTATTTGCAATAACAACAAAACTGAGAACATGGGTTTGTGTCCCAGGTCCTCCATGCATGGAGTTCGCAAAGTGCTTTGAGTATTGATAAAAGTGCTAAACACTTACTATTATTATTAAACAGTGTAATAAAAGGCGCTATATAGGCACCTGACCCAACACAGATGGACACAGAGGCACATATAAAATGAAAGACATTTTATTTCTCTTCAGCTGGAGGGCACGTCTTCCCCGTAATCCCTCCAGCCACAACACATTCCCAAGCACTAAAGCCACACCAAAAAACACTCTCTTCCTCTTCTCCTCCTCTTCCTCTTCCTCCTCTCCTTCTCCTTCTCCTTCTCCTCCTTCTCCTTCTTCTTCTCCTCCTCCTCCTTCTCCTTCTCCTTCTCCTCCTTCTCCTTCTCCTTCTTCTTCTCCTTCTCCTTCTCCTTCTCCTTCTCCTTCTCCTTCTCCTCCTTCTCCTTCTCCTCCTTCCACCCGACTCTGGCCCCTGAGTAGTGGCTGCAGGCTCTTTTTGTAGCCCTCCTGGAAGTGCTCCAGGTGGTAATTGGCCTAATTAGGCTGCATTCCAACCCACAGAGGCTTGTTAAGCCGTGCAGCGCCTCCAGGTGGTGGCCACGGAACCCAACAGGTTGTTGCTTAATTTCTTTTCTAAAACAAATACAAAAGTAAAAGTAACTCTCCAACTGAAGCAGCACAGGCACTACAAAAATAAAACTAAACAATCAACACAACAGCATTGTTATAACTCTAGGTTTTGAATACATTGTTAAACAGTAATTTGATTAAAAGGCAAAATATAAAAGTATTATACTAAAGCTTATATTAAATTTGTCAAATGTCATCCTCTGTTGTTAATTACCATCTGTGAATTGATTGACGACAGTCTTCACGTTCAGCCCTGACTCGATATAAACTTCTGCATAGTCAGCTTCTCATTTGAATAACCTCAGACGTCGTGCATTGTGGGGATGGTGATATTGCATTCTTTGAATAGACCAGCGTGAATACAGTAAATAAGAATCTTGGGTCAAGGTTTAAAAATGATTATTATATTTCCATTTCATCAGATTTTGGCTAGTCACTTTATTTCAGGAGTCTACATGAAATATGAATATTTATAGTTTATGGGGCTGCCTTAGTAAGATTAGGATTTTGCTGTCACGGTCACCGTGGATGTCCTGCTAAGCTGCCAACTCAAGAACAGATCCGCCAGACAAAGAAGTATATCAGTGTTACACGTACTTCAAGCTCAGCTCCTCCTTGGTCTGAATAGTTTTCATCATAAAATGATGAACTTGACTTAGATTGAACAGTTTTTACAATGAAACTTAACATAAATATTTAGATTAATAGTATAAGAAATAAATTAACAGGGAAAAGAAATGTCCAGTGTAGGAAGATTCATTCGTGGATTGTGGAATTAAGAGGGAGACAGCTGAGAAACAATGGAACAGGTTTAATTATGTCTTACATGTAATGCAGGACAGGTATATGGCAAAATTTGGAATTAATAGGAAATTTTAAAACTCTGCAGTTGGTTAATAAAGAGTTAAAAAAAGAAGTTGCAAAGGAAAAAACAGCTGTATTAGACATATAAAACGAATAACTCCAAAGTGAATCATACAGTGTATGAGAACATGAGGGCAACCATTAAGAAGGATATCAGGGAGGCTAAAAGACAGTTGGAGAGGAATATAGCAGATAAGGCGAAAGAAGACCCTAAGAGATTCTTTCAGTATTTTAGTAGTAAAAGAACAGTCAAGAAGCAGGCCAAGTGCATCAGGAATAGTAAAGGGGACTTAAAAGATACAGACAATGAAATAGCGGACGCTGAGGTCTTCACAAGTGAGAAAGTAGGTGACCTCCCAGCGGTAAATGGGACTACTAAGGAGGTTCAGTGAGGGAGAAGCTCAGTTTAAATAGGCTGAAATCGAACAAGGACAAAATAATATTTAGTAATAAAATAAATATAAACTAGATAATATTTAATAAATAATAAATTCCAAAGGACTGGAAAATGGAAAATATTATCCCGTTATATAAAAAGGATGACAGAGTAGATCTAAGCAACTATAAGCCAGTAAGCTTAACGGCCTAACAGGTAAATTAATGGAAGGAATTATTAAGGATAAGATTGAGTAACACATGGCAAGGACAGAAGTTATTCTGAACAGTCAGCATGGGTTCAGAAGGGGGAGGTCGTGTTTTACTAACATGTTGGAATTCTACGAGGAGGCAACAAAAGCATACGATCAAAGTGGAGCTTATGATATTATTTATCTGGACTTTCAGAAAGCATTTGATAAGGTGCCACATGAGAGGTTGGGCATCAAGTTAAAAGAAGTGGGAGTTCAGGGTGATGTTTTAGATGGGTGCAGAATTGGCTCAGACACCGGAAGCAGAGGGTGATGGTGCGAGGAACCTCATCAGAACTGGCCGATGTTAGGAGTGGTGCTCCACAGGGGTCAGTGCTAGGGCCGCTGCTATTTTTAATATATATAAATGATTTAGATAGGAATATAAGTAACAAGCTGGTTCATTTTGCTGTTGATACCTAGATAGGTGGATTGACAGATAATCTGGAATCCGTTAAATCATTGTACAACCATACAGAAACAGGCAGAAGAGGAAACAAGATGAGACAGAAACTGGATGAGGAATTCAAATCTAGGATGTTGGACATGATATCACTGTGCCATCAGTTTAGTTAATTTAGCTTGTCACAATTGGACCAAGAGTGTGTATGCATAAATGTACCTGCAATGGACTGGTGTCCCCTCACCATAATTGGTTCTTGCTTTATAGGGATAGGCTTTGGCTACCGGAAAACAGAACTGGATTTCATAAATGTCTGGATCGCTTGGTGGACTATGAATAATCAGATCTGTCCTTGACTTATACAAGAAAATTAGAAACACTTTGACAACAGCAGTCTATGCAGCACAACAAAGTTCATCAATCCTGTCCTGCAAATCCCTTCAAAACACCAAGTTGAATTTTGAAGGTATCTAAAGTTCTACTCTCTACCACACTACTTGTAACTTATTACATGTGCCTAAAGTCCTCTGTGTGTGGAAAAAGTTCCTAATGTTTGTGCAAAATTTACCTTATCAAGTTTTCAACAAGGTCTTTTGTTAACAGTAGCAATCCACTGTACTAATTCCTTTCATAATTATATCACTTCTATCATGCCACTTCTTAATCTCTGTTTGCTTAAACTGTAAAGGCTCAGCTCTTTTAATCTTTCCTCATAATTCAACCCCTGTAGACCTGGAATCAGCCTACTCGCTCTTCTCTGGACCTTTTCTAGTGCTGCTGTGTCCTTTTGTAGCCTGGAGACCAAAACTGCATACAGTAATCCAGAAGAGGCCTCACCAGTGCATGAGCGTAACCTCCTTGGACTCTATGCTTCAGGGCGCTATATAACTGAACATTCTGTTAATGGCTTCTAAGCACTGTCTGATGAGTCCACTATGACTCCTAAATCCTTCTCATAAGGTGTACTCTCGATTTTTCGACCGCCCATTGTGTATTCAAACCTAATATTTTTACTTCCTATGTGTAATACTTTACATTTACTGACATTAAATTTCATCTGCCACAAATCTGCCCAAGCCTGTTTGCTGTCCAGGTCTCTCTATAATGATATAATGGATTCCAGATTATCTGCCAATCCATCTATCTTGGTATCATCTGGAAACTTAACCAGCTTGTTACTTATATTCTCATCCAGATAATTTATATATATATACTAGCAAAATACCCACGCTTCGCAGCGGAGAAGTAGTGGGTTAAAGAAGTTATGAAAAAGAAAAGGGAACATTTTAAAAATAACGTAACATGACTGTCAATATACAGTAATTGTTTTGTAAGTGTTATTGAGTGTTGCTGTCATCAAGGATTTGATTATCATTATTTTTTTCAATCAGGCTCGTATTTGTAGGATGTGTTGTTTACATTCCGTGTTTGTCAATCGTTGTAAAGATAAGAGGTTTCATTCATCGATTAGTTTCTTACTGCATCAATAAACAGCTCGTCTTCCTCTTTATCCGAGACGTGACACACTGCATGCACGGGTTTTTTTTTTTTACACTGTCTTCCTTTAGCGGGACATTCACTTTTTCCACCGTGTGCTTTGTTTCCGCAGTAGCTGCACTTATGAATATGATTGTATGTATAAGACGCTTCATATTTTTTTGCTGCTTTCTCAATTGTGTAATTCGGTTTTTGTTCAGCACTCTTTGGAACTGTTGCTTTTTGTCTGTGCACTGCGTCAGTTCACGTGAGCCGCTTGGTGTTCTTGCATCGAAGGTTCCCAGCTGTACTGGTGCCATCTCGTGTAATGTCAGCTAAGACCTGGCACTTAAAACTTTCTCTCGCAGTTTCAATGAGTTTGTGCCAAACACCACCCTGACCATCTCATCTTCCTCTGCATAAGCACAGTCCTTCACACGTGAATATTTACAGGCAGTGTTTCTATTGGATTGCCGCTGATGGATGGCCTTATATGGGCAGGCACTAAATTACGTGGGAGGCGTAACTCCGCCTCCCATGGGCATCGAGCAGAAGTCTATTAGAGTATATGGATGAAAATAGGTTCCAGTTATGACCATTTGGCGTAGAATTTCGAAATGAAACCTGCCCAACTTTTGTAAGTAAGCTGTAAGGAATGAGCCTGCCAAATTTCAGCCTTCTACCTACACGGGAAGTTGGAGAATTAGTGATGAGTCAGTGAGTGAGTCAGTGAGTGAGTGAGTGAGTGAGTGAGTGAGTGAGTGAGTCAGTCAGTCAGTCAGTCAGTCAGTCAGTCAGTCAGTCAGTGAGGGCTTTGCCTTTTATTAGTATAGATATAAAAAATATCTCACACAATAGCCCTTTGTTTTCTGTGTTTTAGCCCATTTTGCACCCACCTACACACTACATTCTGAAAATGAAGATACATAATCTCAAACGCACCTTTCTTATTGTATGAATTTGTTACTTCAATTGAATTCCAGCATATTAATAAAATCTCCCCTGTTTGAACCCATGCTGACTGTTTCCTTAAACTCCTGTTCTTGCCATGAATTGCTCAACCTTTAGCTTAATATTTTCCTCTGATGCACATTAAGCTTACTGGCCCATAGTTGTTTGAATTTGGCCTATCACCCTTCTCATATAAAATGATAATATTTGGTATCTAAATGGTAATATTTGGAATTTCCCTTTTGCACAGTGACTTCCTAAAAATACATCTCAAAGGTTTATGTATATGCTCGCTAACCTCCTTAAGAACTCAAGGATGAATATTGTCTGCTCGTGGTGATTTGTTTGATTTGAGCCAATTTAATCTCAGCCGCACTTCTCCCTCTACACCTGCACTGATACACAACTCCCTCTTTACTCATCCATTTGTGCAACAGAAAGGGTTTCAACAGTACTGAGGCGGTGGGGTTTTATGCCCGTTTTTTGGTTACAACTAGATGGCACTGCCATCTGATCAGGTTGAAGGCTTCCTGTTGGCTCACTGGGTGTAGCCCGAGTATGAAGAGCGACAGTAATCTGCAGTGCGTCAGCGGTGCAGGGTAATTCACAAGTGTTTTGATGGCAGAGGGAAATGTGAGAGAAAACCAACCATTGTCCTAAGTGTTATAATTCAATAGTCCCACACTCAGAAGGTTTTATGCATTTTTTGGTAATGTGTCTGAAATGGGTAAGTACAATGGTCACTGAGTTACCTTTTAATAAAATTGTAATTCGCTCTTTTAAATGCTAATTGACTCTCGGCTATACTTACCTGATCTGACTGATAACAACAGAAAAGTGTAATAATGCAGCAGTGGGCAGCACTTACAACAAGACACAGACAAACCAAACACTGAACATCTATTATAGATCAGAGGATTTAATAATCGCTTTTTCTAGCCACCTCATTCATTGAACTGGCTGCCTCCGTGGCTCTTATTTGAAGCAGAAATGTAAAATTACTAAAGGTGAAATGAAAGAGGTTTCCATGGTTTCATCTGAAAGTGGAATTTTTGATTTGAAGATGCTAAGTATTCTATTAGAAAAAGTATTTCATAACAGAGATCTTTTACTCAAACTATTTTCACCAGCGCCATTTACACATCTAATAATAGCCAATGCTTGCTTTAAGGAGATACTAATAAATAAATAATAAAAAGGGCCACTTCAAGTTAAATATTCAGGACTTCTGAATATGATATTTCACAGTGTTCGGTGAGCTGTGGTGCTATTGCCTATATTCCACTTGATTGATAATGTGATGTGTGCAGCTTTGACTTTATTGGTTTTAACCTATCAGGATGTCAGTCTCAGTAAGTCATAAAGCGGTCTGAAGCGCTGACATTGCTACTCCTGCGATGCTCTGTTCTCAGTATTAAATCAGTTTTATGAAGTCCATCACCTCTGATTCATTGTCAGGGAGGAGTTTACGAAACAATAATAGAAATACGCTTCAAAGGCCATCAAACAGGCTTTTTTATGAAACAAAAGAAGGAATGAAATGAGATGGCGTAGTACGGCCAACAAAGCAGGGCATGTGTTAGGTAAAGGTGCAAAATGTCTGTAGATGAGCTCTGCTGCTATTTGTTTATTCAAACTCAGGGGTCCTCAGACTCAGAGTTGGTGGGCAGTGGTAGCTGCAGGTGTTGTTTCAGCCCAACTTCTTAATAAGCCAAATACGGCAGCTGAACCAGTTATTCCACAAGCAACATTTTTTGTATTTCATTTTAGTTAAAGCCGGGGGGCACACTACAGGACTGACACAAAACATGTCTTACTGAGAATTGCATTTGCTTGAGGATGTCAGATTATATGACTGCTAGCTGTGCTACCCGTCTAAGACAGGCTGAAATCGAAGTAATAGGCGTAGAGCTCAGTGTTAACATCTGAAGGGCACCACGCAATGCGTGTGTCTCTGTTACCTGGCATTTGGTATATAGTGCAGTGTAAACATTTGTAATGTGCCATCTGTTAGAATGACAGAGACTCAGTAACCAGACAGACACACAGACTCTTATTCTTTTATCTGGGTGGATGAATTGCAGAGGATGACAGATTACACAGCTGTTAAGTTCATCTTATTCTAACAAAAATTCAAGTGACCCCTGAAAATGCTAGTGGCCATAGGAAATGATTTTCAGGGATGGGAAGTTCAGCAGTCTTTGGCTTTTCCATTTTCATTCTGTACGACAAGCACAAGGAAGATGTCGAGATGTCCCTTTTCCCTGCCACTTGCTCGAGAAGCTGTTGGCTTGCTGCTGCTGCTGCTGCTGTGTGCCGTGTGATCTGCATTTCGTGCGGAGCTGTGAACGTTTAAAAGCCTCTGCAGCACCTGAATGTTTGATCTCTTTTTGCAGTTCCATTATTAACATTTTCAGTTTGCTTTCACTAATGCGATCTTTACTCTCATTTTTGGAGACTCAAATTTTCCTACTTCCATTATCTCTAACCTGCTCTGCATGTAGATAGATAGATAGATAGATAGATAGATAGATAGATAGATAGATAGATAGATAGATAGATAGATAGAAAAGGCACTATATCATAGATAGATAGATAGATAGATAGATAGATAGATAACTTCTTTATTAATCCCATTCACAATGTGTATCACGGGACTTGCGTATGAAAGTTGTAAGTATGACGTGACTTGATCGTTTTGTGGGAAGTGAAAGTATCTCTCTGTCTCTCTTCAAAAGATCACGTCTCATCCCCGGGAAAAAGTCTCGTCTCGTCGCAAGTTTTTTTTATAACAGAAAGATATATAAAAGAATGGAAGAACAAAGTGAAGGACTGATAAGTTACTTGTCATCTGCGCTTCGCCATAAATCATTAGCATTATATCCTCAGAAAGGTGAAATCTGCAAGTGGTAAGTTTTCCCTGGTGCTAACTCTTCTTCCTCTTCTTCCTCCAACCAACACATATTTTTATTTTTCAGTTATAATAAAATTAGGTAGAATCTATAAATGTCAGGCATCAATATAATTGGGGACTGTGCAGAAAGTTTAAAAGGGACAGGTACTCAATTTAGGTTAACAAGACAGGCAGGGAACGGAAGAAGATTCACGACAAAACAAAAAAACTCATTCTAGGTTTGCATCTTTGATTATACCGCTCTAGAATGTCAGCACATGCTTACTGTTTGGTATTATTTAGTAAATTTAAAAGCAGGTAAGGCTTTCATTTTTGCACATTCATCCTATTCTGAAATACATAAATTGAATTTGCTTTATGATCACATGATGTGAGTTTGTGACCAATCAGATGCGAGCTGTAATCGCTTTAACTCGCATCACATATTTGAATGAGTGAGTTACAAATTATTGTAGCCAGAGGCTCATTCCACCACAGCGCCTCTGGGGGTCTTCTCTGCCCACTGCTGTCTGATAATTCAGTGCTTCCTCCTAATGTGCTTTTGAAGTTCATTTTGAAATATCTGCACAATATACCTTCATTTATTTATTTTTTTATTGATTGATTGATTGTATTATTTGTCCTGTGAGTCTATATCTCTTTTAATGTTTCTTCTGCTAAATGCATTGGCATTTCCCCTTTGAATTAATCTACCCTAATCTAATCTAAAATATTTGTGTGTCTGGGATATACAACCACACTGTTGTACCAACCCCTGAAAACAATTTGTACACCTCCCTCATTAAATCAGGGGAAGACAGTAGATTATGTGCTGACCCCAAATCATGACCCTGGGGGCACCTTTCTTTTTTACGTTTCCTTTTTACTACAGTTTGAACAACAGTGCCACCTGGTGGCTTAGAGCACCTGAAACAGCAGAACAGCCTGAAACCAGACAAGCAGACAAACGGACCTGAGCTTAAAGTGACTTACCCATGCAATGCCAGGCACTACTTCCAGTTCTTAGTGAATTCTCTCCATTTCTTAGTTTTTACCCTTAATGTGTGTGATGTGAATGAGGGGGGGCGATTATATGAGAGTGTCCAGGAGTGCACAAGGGACTGAATATGTTAAAGTGTGCGCGTGTGACGTGTGTGTATGGGGTGACTTTGTCACAGAGGGCCCAAAGAATATTTGGTTTCTAAGAATTCTGCTTCAGGTCAAATCTTAAGACCACTGAACTACAATTTATGAATGACCTGACCTTCCAAAATGAAAACACTAACAGGCCATAGAATTACATTAGTTCTGCAATTAGCAAGGAGAGGCCTGTCATGAAGAAACTGCATTATAAGAAAAACAGCAGCCAGTGCAGCCCTCCAGGATATCCTCGAGCCCTCTCGATATCGTGCTTGGTTTGGCCAGGACTATAGAGAATTGCCAAGGTGTGCTGGGATTTAAGTGACTCTAACTGATGTCAGAGCCCAAGAGGCCGTCAACACAGTGGAATAAAAAACAGGAGCTGCGACAATTCAAATCAGCGTGACAACACGGAACAATTTGTCTGCTCCCCTCAGTAAATTAAGTTGTCATCCTGTGATATTAAAATCTTTTGTAAAGGATTTTGAATAACTGGTTTCTGAACATATATTGATAGAAGAGTAGTGATCACAAAATACTTTTAATACCTTTAACTCCAATGCGCCACAAGCTTCATGAAGTTAATTAGGTAAAATTATACAAATATAATATGAATATGACATAAACCAGTACTAAACTAGACAACAAGCCAAACTCCCCTCAAAATAATATTGAGATATTCTTGCAAGTTCATGAAAATGAGAAAGCCGTCTCCTAATATGCAATATGGAGACCTTAACATACTGAGTTGAATTTCTAGATCACTGTGAGAGTGAACCTCCTAAAAACAACACATGGATCAATTATTTCAGAATACTGGAGTATATCTTCTCATGGGGACAAATAAAGTTTGTTCTATCTATCTATCTATCTATCTATCTATCTATCTATCTATCTATCTATCTACTCATACTATCCTTAAACACTGTATCCGAGGGAACACCCATGGGCTTCACCCTATGTTCCCTGGAACACTTGGTGGCAGCCCCCCCTGGGTTGCATTGGGACCACAATGGTGGAACACTGGAGCTCATCCCTGTTGGGCTCCATGGCCAATTCCCGGAGGAGCTGCATGGTGCAGCCACACCCGGAAGTAGGTCAATGAGCACCTGGAGCACTTCTGGGTGGGCTATAAAAGGAGCCGGCAGCCACTACTCGAGGAGCCAGAGTCAGGAGGAGGGTGACAAGCTTCACGAAGAGGAGTGGTGAAAGAAGAGGAAGAGTGTTGTGTTTTTTTGTTTGTGGGACTGTGTAGTGCCTGTGGGGACGGGGAAGGCGTTGCCCACGGGCAAAGAAATTGAAATAAAACATTTATTTGTTTTATCAGTGTGCCTCCTGCGTCTGTCTGTGTTGGGTCAGGCACCAATATAGCGCCTTTCTGTTACACTATCTATCTATCTTTAGTGATTATGGGAAAATAGAATAGTAACTGAGATTTTATTTTGTCTTTCTTAATAATAAAATAATTGGTAATCTTAAGAAACTATTTTTGTTCTTAAATCTCAACAGTCTACCATATTTGTGTTGAAATGGTCACACATTCAATTTCTTAAGTAGTTTGCTTCATTTGGATAATAAGTATAACTATGTCTTACTGCAGAATTAACTTATAAAGCTGGAACGACACAAGGATTACTGTTACGGTTCCCTTCATGCGCTCAAACTGAATTCTAAATGTTACCAGCAAACTGGTGTCCATGAAATTCACATGAATCCACTAGGACTGCAGCTGAAGGAGTGACATTAAATCAATAACTAGCATTTCTTATTGAAGGAGTCGGAATATGAGGAAGACATGATGTTTATTTCAAACCCAGGCGCCACGCTTCACAGAGGTTTATTTTCAATGTAACTTGTCACACAGTCGAGCATTCAGATGTACAACCGCCTGTTGGAAAGAATTACCTCGGAGCAGGTAAAACCAAACTAATTGCTACCTCAGGGATGTTGTGGTAAGAATAAACGTAGTCAGCCCCTTACCTCTCAAGGGCGTTTTTTTCTAAAGTGACATATGCGTAGACGGTGTTAGATTTCAGATCTTCCACTAATGCTGTGAGGGCTCACGTATAGCACCAACAGCTAATGAGGTCCTGCGATGATCGCCCTCATATCTCTCTCGGGGCTACAGATAACATCTCCTGCTGTCAGTCACTGGTGTTGTGATGCTCACACGTGTGCCTACTTTGATCATTTTTCACTACTTTACTGAACTGCACCAGCTTAAGGAGTGAAGGGGGTCAGGGCCTACGTTTTGGCACCCACACCTGGCATAATGCCACACTCTCTAATATGGGGCCTAATTTAAGCATTCTAGGGTGAAAATGGACAATTTTTGTAATGTTGGATGTGAACGACTACCTGTTGAGAAATGTCCATACAAAGCAGATGAACGAATTAGCCTTTGGGCTAACATCTGCTTCGAGCCTCTGGAAGCTGTGATCTGGCATGGCTAAACACTGCACCATTATTTAAAAACCAACTACTGCACAATGGGAAAATTCCTAAAGGTTGGAGGCTAGTGAATATTATCCCATTGTATAAAAAGGATTACTGGGCTGATTCAAGTAACTATAGGCCAATAAGCTTAACATGCATCACAACAACATGCAGCACATGTAGGAGTATGAGCAAATAATCAACATGGGTTCAGATGAGGAAAGTCGTATTTCACTGATATGCTGGAATTCTATGAAGAAGCAGCTAATGGATACTATCAGAGTGGTACATGTGACATTTTGATTTTGATTTTCAGAAGGCTTTTGATAAGGTAATACATGAAGGGCTAGTGACCAAACTAGAAGAAGTGGAATTCAGAGTGGGTGCAAAATTGGCTCAGACACTGGAAACAGAGAGTGATGGCACAAGGATCCTTATCAAAATTGGTTTATGTTAAGAGTGGTGTCCCTCAAGGGTCAGTGCTAGGGACACTGACGTTTTAAGTATACGATATATAATTGCGCATAAGTCAAGTCTTGAAACACGAAAAATTGATCATAAAATCAGACCTCGACACCTGTTCAAAAATACACTTTCATTTTTTTTTTTACATCTTCTTGCTTCCTCCAATCTCACATCAGTTTCTCAGACACATCGAATTTTGTTGCAGCAGCACAGTCACCAATTTCTTTCGCCATTTCAACGACTTTTAATTTATTTAAATTAAAACCAGCTTCATATTTTCTTCTGGTCGAACACTCCATCGTAGATAAAGGATGCTCTTACGATAAAGGTGTATGTACAAAAAACACAAAACAGTGCAAATGTCGTGAATAGTTCGGGTATTACTGTGTGGTCATGTAGGCACAGTACATAGAAAAAAAAGGCAATGTGCCCCGTGGTTACTCTCTCATAATCTCCTGGACCAATAGCATGAGTTTTACGCCTTCGACTTATACGACCAACATTATAAAATACCAGAAATTATACAGTAAAATCAAACCCCAACTTATCTGCAGGAGAACTTAAATGTGAGTATATACGATATATCAAAGATTTGGGTAGAAATATAAGTAACTAACAGGTTAGGTTTGCAGATGATACCAAGATAGGTGGATTGGCAGATAATTTAGAGTCCACTAAATCATTACAGAGGATCTTGGACAGCATTCATACTTGGGCAGATTTCTGGTAGATGAGATTTAATATAAGTAAATGAGAATGTATTCTGAATAGGAAGTAAAAATGTTAGGTTTGAATACACAATGGAGGTTTTAAACTTGAAAGTACACCTTATGAGAAGGACCTGGGAGTTATAATTAACTCATCACTATCAACATCAATATACAGGAGTGATCAAGAAGGCTAATAAGATGTTAGGTTATATATCACAATGTGTGGAGTACAAGTCAAGGGAGGTAATACTTAAGTTATGTAACACGCTGGTGGGCCTCACTTCAAGTACAGTGTACAGTTCTAGTCTCCATATTACCGAAATGACATAGCACTGCTGGAGAAGGTCACATGAAGAGTGACTTGGCTGATTCCAGGATTAAAAAGTATGAGCTATGAGGAGAGAACCAAGGAGATGAACCTTTTCAGTTTAGGTACATGGACATTAAGAGGGGATGTGATTGAAGAGTTTAAAATTATGAAAGGAATCAGTACAATGGGAACCATTGGTTACTTTAAAACAAATTCTGCAACAAGAACACAGGGGCACATTTGGAAACTTGCTAAGGGCAGATTGTAGCGATGCCACAGGTGGTTTCATTTGTATACAGTATGTCCTGTTTGCTGTTGAATCTTAATACCAACACTAGTCGTGCAGGATGTGGAGGTGCTTGTGGGATTTGTAGCTTGGGGTTTGTATGCACTGTACACATAAAACTGAAAGAGAAGGATGTGATTGGACTTTTGGATTTGTGTATTTTTTCATCGACTTCATTATTTAGCAGCAGCTAAACCTCTTTATTAACTGGACGTTTGTAGCAGAGAAGGATTGTGCATGGCCACCAGATTTGGGGATGGTGGTGGGTTCGTTTTTTTCCCAATCCAGTACTCCGATGCTGTTTGTGAAGAGGCACACCTCAGTAGACCATTTATCTGCTGGACTCTGGTGGTAGGACTGTGTTCTCTATCCATGTTCAGGAAAGCAGTTTACTAAAGGGGAGTATTCCACCGCCACATTCCACCGGTGATTGCACTTCAAGATCAACCTTCATCACCGACAATGAAGACTTTTTCCAGGATTGAAAATATTGCGAGGTGGTTTGTTTGTGGTGATTGTTTTGTACTTTTGTCATCACCTTTCTTTGTTGTGTTTTTTTTTTTTTATTAATTTTATTGCAATCCATACAAATCAATCAAGTTTTTACAAAAAGAAAAATTGAGTTAAGGACAGATCGATCCCCACCCCTGAGAGAGAGAGCAAGCAAACGGCGTAAAATTTAAGGCTTGTAAATATACCTAAATTAATAAAATCTCTGTGCTTTAAGAGCTTATTCTAAAATATTACTGATTAGATCCTGCCATGTTTTGAAAAAATTCTGTACGGATCCTCTAACTGAGTATTTGATTTTTTCCAATTTCAAATAGTATAACACATCAGTTTCCCACTGACTTAAAATAGGAGAATTTGGGTTCTTCCAGTTTATCAGTGTAGTAAATGCAATCACAATTTGTTTGTCCTTCTCCACTTTAAGCCCCTCTGGAAGAACCCCAAACACAGCTGTTAATGGGTTAGGAGGGATTGTGAGTCCAAGGCTGTCTGAAAGGTAATTAAAACTTTTTGTCCAGAATGATGTTAATTTGGTGCAGGCCCAGAACATGTGACCCAGTGAGGCTGGGACTTGGCTACAACGTTCGCAGGTTGGATCACACCCTGGAAACATTTTGGAGAGTTTTAGTCGAGACAGATGTGCTCGATATATAATTTTAAGTTGTATAATTGTATGCTTTGCATATGGAGCTCAGTGAATTCTCTGCATTGCTATTTTCCACTCCTTTTCTGATATATTAATTGAGAGATCTTTTTCCCAGTGTCCTCTTGGATCTTTGAAAGGGAGGGATTGTAAAATGATTTTATATATTGTAGAGATGGAGTCTAAGTCCTTGAGATTGAGCAATATTTTATGTTTGTGTTGAAATGGTCACACATTCAATTTCTTAAGTAGTTTGCTTCATTTGGATAATAAGTATAACTATGTCTTACTGCAGAATTAACTTATAAAGCTGGAACGACACAAGGATTACTGTTACGGTTCCCTTCATGCGCTCAAACTGAATTCTAAATGTTACCAGCAAACTGGTGTCCATGAAATTCACATGAATCCACTAGGACTGCAGCTGAAGGAGTGACATTAAATCAATAACTAGCATTTCTTATTGAAGGAGTCGGAATATGAGGAAGACATGATGTTTATTTCAAACCCAGGCGCCACGCTTCACAGAGGTTTATTTTCAATGTAACTTGTCACACAGTCGAGCATTCAGATGTACAACCGCCTGTTGGAAAGAATTACCTCGGAGCAGGTAAAACCAAACTAATTGCTACCTCAGGGATGTTGTGGTAAGAATAAACGTAGTCAGCCCTTACCTCTCAAGGGCGTTTTTTTCTAAAGTGACATATGCGTAGACGGTGTTAGATTTCAGATCTTCCACTAATGCTGTGAGGGCTCACGTATAGCACCAACAGCTAATGAGGTCCTGCGATGATCGCCCTCATATCTCTCTCGGGGCTACAGATAACATCTCCTGCTGTCAGTCACTGGTGTTGTGATGCTCACACGTGTGCCTACTTTGATCATTTTTCACTACTTTACTGAACTGCACCAGCTTAAGGAGTGAAGGGGGTCAGGGCCTACGTTTTGGCACCCACACCTGGCATAATGCCACACTCTCTAATATGGGGCCTAATTTAAGCATTCTAGGGTGAAAATGGACAATTTTTGTAATGTTGGATGTGAACGACTACCTGTTGAGAAATGTCCATACAAAGCAGATGAACGAATTAGCCTTTGGGCTAACATCTGCTTCGAGCCTCTGGAAGCTGTGATCTGGCATGGCTAAACACTGCACCATTATTTAAAAACCAACTACTGCACAATGGGAAAATTCCTAAAGGTTGGAGGCTAGTGAATATTATCCCATTGTATAAAAGGATTACTGGGCTGATTCAAGTAACTATAGGCCAATAAGCTTAACATGCATCACAACAACATGCAGCACATGTAGGAGTATGAGCAAATAATCAACATGGGTTCAGATGAGGAAAGTCGTATTTCACTGATATGCTGGAATTCTATGAAGAAGCAGCTAATGGATACTATCAGAGTGGTACATGTGACATTTTGATTTTGATTTTCAGAAGGCTTTTGATAAGGTAATACATGAAGGGCTAGTGACCAAACTAGAAGAAGTGGAATTCAGAGTGGGTGCAAAATTGGCTCAGACACTGGAAACAGAGAGTGATGGCACAAGGATCCTTATCAAAATTGGTTTATGTTAAGAGTGGTGTCCCTCAAGGGTCAGTGCTAGGGACATTGGCGTTTTAAGTATACGATATATAATTGCGCATAAGTCAAGTCTTGAAACACGAAAAATTGATCATAAAATCAGACCTCGACACCTGTTCAAAAATACACTTTCATTTTTTTTTTTACATCTTCTTGCTTCCTCCAATCTCACATCAGTTTCTCAGACACATCGAATTTTGTTGCAGCAGCACAGTCACCAATTTCTTTCGCCGTTTCAATGACTTTTAATTTAAAACCAGCTTCATATTTTCTTCTGGTCGAACACTCCATCGTAGATAAAGGATGCTCTTACGATAAAGGTGTATGTACAAAAAACACAAAACAGTGCAAATGTCGTGAATAGTTCGGGTATTACTGTGTGGTCATGTAGGCACAGTACATAGAAAAAAAAGGCAATGTGCCCCGTGGTTACTCTCTCATAATCTCCTGGACCAATAGCATGAGTTTTACGCCTTCGACTTATACGACCAACATTATAAAATACCAGAAATTATACAGTAAAATCAAACCCCAACTTATCTGCAGGAGAACTTAAATGTGAGTATATACGATATATCAAAGATTTGGGTAGAAATATAAGTAACTAACAGGTTAGGTTTGCAGATGATACCAAGATAGGTGGATTGGCAGATAATTTAGAGTCCACTAAATCATTACAGAGGATCTTGGACAGCATTCATACTTGGGCAGATTTCTGGTAGATGAGATTTAATATAAGTAAATGAGAATGTATTCTGAATAGGAAGTAAAAATGTTAGGTTTGAATACACAATGGAGGTTTTAAACTTGAAAGTACACCTTATGAGAAGGACCTGGGAGTTATAATTAACTCATCACTATCAACATCAATATACAGGAGTGATCAAGAAGGCTAATAAGATGTTAGGTTATATATCACAATGTGTGGAGTACAAGTCAAGGGAGGTAATACTTAAGTTATGTAACACGCTGGTGGGCCTCACTTCAAGTACAGTGTACAGTTCTAGTCTCCATATTACCGAAATGACATAGCACTGCTGGAGAAGGTCACATGAAGAGTTTGTATGCACTGTACACATAAAACTGAAAGAGAAGGATGTGGTTGGACTTTGGATTTGTGTATTTTTTATCGACTTCATTTTCAGCAGCAGCTAAACCCCTTTATCAACTGAACGTTTGTAGCAGAGAAGGATTGTGCATGGCCACCAGATTTGGGGATGGTGGTGGGTTCGTTTTTTTCCCAATCCAGTACTCCGATGCTGTTTGTGAAGAGGCACACCTCAGTAGACCATTTATCTGCTGGACTCTGGTGGTAGGACTGTGTTCTCTATCCATGTTCAGGAAAGCAGTTTACTAAAGGGGAGTATTCCACCGCCACATTCCACCGGTGATTGCACTTCAAGATCAACCTTCATCACCGACCATGAAGACTTTTTCAGGATTGAAAATATTGCCAGGTGGTTTGTTTGTGGTGATTGTTTTGTACTTTGTCATCACGTTTCTTTGTTGTGTTTTTTTTTTATTAATTTTATTGCAATCCATACAGATCAATTAAGTTTTACAAAAGAAAAATTAAGTTAAGAACAGATCGATCCCCACCCCTGAGAGAGAGAGCAAGGCAAACGGCGTGAAATTTAAGGCTTGTAAATATACCTAAATTAATAAAATCTCTGTGCTTTAAGAGCTTATTCTAAAATATTACTGATTAGATCCTGCCATGTTTTGAAAAAATTCTGTACGGATCCTCTAACTGAGTATTTGATTTTTTCCAATTTCAAATATTATAACATATCAGTTTCCCACTGACTTAAAATAGGAGAATTTGGGTTCTTCCAGTTTATCAGAATAAGTCTGCGTGCCAACAGTGTAGTGAATGCAATCACAATTTGTTTGTCTTTCTCCACTTTAAGCCCCTCTGGAAGAACCCCAAACACAGCTGTTAATGGGTTAGGAGGGATTGTGAGTCCAAGACTGTCTGAAAGGTAATTAAAATTTTTTGTCTAGAATAATGTTAATTTGGTGCAGGCCCAGAACATGGGACCCAGTGAGGCTGGGACTTGGCTGCAACGTTCAGCAGGTTGGATCACACCCTGGAAACATTTTGAGAGTTTTAGTGAGACAGATGTGCTCGATATATAATTTTGAGTTGTATAATTGTATGCTTTATGCATGTGGAGCTTGAGTGAATTCTCTGCATTGCTATTTTCCACTCTTTTTCTGATATATTAATTGAGAGATCTTTTCCCAGTGTCCTCTTGGATCTTTGAAAGGGAGAGATTGTAAAATGATTTTATATATTGTAGAGATGGAGTCTAAGTCCTTGAGATTGAGCAATATTTTTTCCAGCATGGATGAGGGTGCAAGATGAGGAAAATCTGGAAGGTTCTGTTTAACAAAGTTCCTGATTTGAAGATAGTGAAAGAAATGTGTAGCTGGAATGTTAAATTTGGAATGTAATTGTTCATAGGATGCAAAGACGTTGTCTATATAAAGATCTCTAAGCAAGTTAATTCCAAATTTTTTCCAGATATTAAAACTGCATATGTTTGTGAAGGTTGAAAGAGGTGGTTCTCTTGCAGAGGTGCCACAGAAAGAAGCTTCTCCGCCTTAAAATGCTTTCTACATTGGTTCCAGATTTTAAGTGAGTGGAGCACAATTGGGTTATTAGTGTATTGCCGATAATGTATGTTTATTGGAGCGCAAAGCAAGGAATACAAAGAAGTACTGCAGGATGTTACTTCTATTGCCTGTGTATGTTCTTCTATTTGTGTCCAAGTTTTTATCGCTTGTATATTTGCTGCCCAGTAATAAAACTGGAAGTTAGGTAGAGCCATGCCGCCTTCTGCCTTTTGTTTTTGTAGGGTCGCTCTTTGGATGCGTGGATGTTTTGAGTTCCAAATAAATGAGGTTATTGTTGAATCTAATTGCTTAAAATGATTTATTAATGTATATTGGAATGTTTTGAAATAAAAAAAGGAGCTTAGGAAGAATATTCATCTTAACAGTCTTAATTCTTCCAGCTAGTGTGAGATGAAGGGTTGACCATCTATGCAAGTCTTGATTAATTTTTTCCATGCAGACGGAGAAATGTTGTTGATAAAGAGCTTATGTTTACTTGTGATGTTTACCCCATTGTTGTGTTTTTAATTAGCTATTGTGATAAATAAGCAATATATATATATATATATATATATATATTTGTTGCTAAATATATTTATTGTATTAGGATATTTTTTCTGGTGTGCTTTTAATATTTGGGTGTCATCGTAAATTTACTGTAGGGCTTGGATGTTGGCCTGATTCTATTTGTCCCTCATTTTAAAAGCGTAGCGGCTTCATCCCTACGCAAATCTGGTGGCAACCACTGTACTCTTCTAGATATTGTGGTTTGTTACAAGATTTCACACCAATGTCAGAAAAAATTTCCTCATGCAAATAATCATAGACACATGGAGTGGAATACCAAGTAGTTTGGTAGAGAACAGAATTGTCTGGATCTTCAGATCTCAGCTTGATGTTATTTTGGACAATCTTGGTGAAAAGCTTGTTGGGTTGATTGGCCTTTCCTTGTCAGAGATTTTCTAGTGTTCTAATATTTACACCCAACGTGCCTTAGATCTAAGTTTATCTGAGTAGTTTAGTAGTCTTGGACACTTCCATCCTTGGGCATCTGTTATTAAAATCTCCAGCTTCAAAGGTTTAACTTGTAATATTTGCTAACACTTCAGAGTCTTCTTTTGTGCTCATATCCATAATTTCTTGATTTACGTTACACAATGCTAATGTTGGTTTATCACCCAGAAGAGTCGCATAAACCAAAGAAATGATCAGATGCTGAAGGCTAAACACAGCAATCAAAGGAACAGAGGGGGCGACTTTTGTAAGAACCAAATTCAAAATGTTGAAAATTCAAATCTCTGCTGCAGCCATCCTATTATCTCCTGATTTAGCACTAAGATAATTTATTTAATGCTACAGATACAGTTTTTTTTTAATTTATAGCTATGGCAGATGATAATTTATTAAAAATTCTACATCTGCAGTTTTAGCGAAAAAAGGTCAGGGTGTTGCAATTACTGACCATTTTGTACAAATGCAGTGACTGACGTATCAAAAATTGATTTGACTTCAAGATGTGTCTGTGCTTTGTGAATTTTGATCTGTAGATCTGCCTCAGCAGATAATAAGGATTTTATCTCCCAGTGACTGAAATCCCATTCAAGATGCTAAGAGACCACGACCTGCGCCTGCACTTAATTAACAGGCAGAGACGCCATGTCGTCTCCCTAAGGAGGCTCGGGGCAGGATGGTGTAAAGCAGTTTTCTTTTTCACTGTACAAAAGAAACGAAGAACAAAATCATCTTTGTGATAAAATGGCCGTAGCAAGTGTCAGTAAAACAAATGTTTTAAGGTTAATCAGTATTTGTTAAAATCACCCCTTTCGTTTCATATACCATTTTATAGACATTATGTGCTAATTATGGTAGAGCTGAGAGAAATTCAAACAAATCTCTTGAATTGCTTCCCCTGGAGGAAGGCTGCATGATGTAATTACTGCCAGAGCATGATGGTAATTCTGTAAAGCGCACAGTTCACACAGGGATGGCATTTGCCATATGTGTCATTAGGTACTGGAGTATCTGCTGAAAGAAAGAAAGAAAGAAAGAAAGAAAGAAAGAAAGAAAGAAAGAAAGAAGCATGTACCTGTGAGATATCAATTACAGATGAGAGATGTTTTAATCTTAGTGTTATTAAATGAAATAAAAAAGAACACAGATACTTCTCCTTGCACCATTTTAGATGGTTTTCTTGGACTATTACTTTTTTCACATTTCTTTGTATTAATTAATTATTCTGTAGCTATTCACCCCTTTGCTATGACACATATGCATTTCCTTTGGTGCAATCAGTTGTCTTTACAAGTCACCTAATTAGTGGAGTGGGATGTGTCATCCCTGGGAAGTATAGCTCCTAATTTAAGGAATATGGGATCTTTTTTAAAGTGGGTGGAGAAAAATTTAGAAGGGATAAACAATTCACAAAGCATGATAATCTCTTTAACAAAGCATAACTGTAAGCCTGTATTGAGCAGATTCAGCATTCAGAGAAACAGTACCCTGGTCAATTCTAAAGGTGAAAATCAATGGTACTAGTATCATCTAAAGGTGGACAGGAAGGAACCAATCACTTTTCAGCTATACAGTTGAACACACCAGTTACTATTACATTTAACAGTAGCCATGGTGCCAACAAGCTATTAGTCAACTCACAGGAAAATTAATGGAAGGAATTATTAAGGATGAGATTGAGCAACACATGGCAAGGACAGGAGTTATTCTGAACAGTCAGCATGGGTTCAGAAGAGGGAGGTCGTGTTTTACTAACATGTTGGAATTCTATGAGGAGGCAACAAAAGGATACAATCAAAGTGGAGCATATGATATTATTTATCTGGACTTTCAGAAAGCATTTGATAATGTGCCACATGAGAGGTTGGGCATCAAGTTAAAAGAAGTGGGAGTTCAGGGTGATGTTTTTAGATGGGTGCAGAATTGGCTCAGACACAGGAAGCAGAGGGTGATGGTGCGAGGAACCTCATCAGAACTGGCCGATGTTAAGAGTGGCGTTCCACAGGGGTCAGTGCTAGGGCCGCTGCTATTTTTAATACATATAAATGATTTAGATAGGAATATAAGTAACAAGCTGGTTAAGTTTGCAGATGATACCAAGATAGGTGGATTAGCAGATAATTTGGAATCCGTTATATCATTACAGTAGGACTTGGATAGCATACAGGCTTGGGCAGATTTGTACCAAATTAAATTTAATGTCAGTAAATGTAAAGTATTACACATAGGAAGTAAAAATATTAGGTTTGAATACACAATGGGCGGTCAGGAAAATCGAGAGTACACCTTATGAGAAGGATTTAGGAGTCATAATGGACTCTAAGCTATCAACTTCCCAACAGTGTTCAGAAGCCATTAAGAAGGCTAACAGAATGTTAGGTTATATAGCACGATCTGTGGAGTACAAGTCCAAGGAGGTTATGTCTTGAGTACTGTGTGCAGTTTTGGCCTCCAGGCTACAAAATGGACACAGCAGCACTAGAAAAGGTCCAGAGAAGGGCGACTAGGCTGATTCCAGGTCTACAGGGGTTGAATTATGAGGAAAGATTAAAAGAGCTGAGCCTTTACAGTTTAAGCAAAAGAAGATTAAGAGGTGACATGATTGAAGTGTTTAAAATTATGAAGGGAATTAGTACAGTGGATCAAGACTTGCATTTTAAAATGAGCTCATGAAGAACACGGGGACACAGTTGGAAACTTGTTAAGGGTAAATTTCGCACAAACATTAGGAAGTTTTTCTTTGCACAAAGATCGATAGACACTTGTAATAAGCTACAAAGTTTTTGTAGACAGTAAGACGTTAGGGACTTTCAAAACCAGACTTGATATTTTTTAGGAGAATTAAATGGATAGGAATGACAAGCTTTGTTGGACTGAATGGCCTGTTCTTGTTTAGATTGTTCTAATGTTCTAACTCAAAAAGTGGACAGCATTCATTAGAGGAATCATTTCATTACTAAATCAGGAGATAACAGGATGGCTGCAGCAGAGACATAAATATATCAATACAGCATTGCAATATACCATCAATACACAAAATGTTTTTTAGCCATATATATAGGAATCCAAACATTATTACTAATATGTATAGTGCAGTATTCCTTGCAATATACTAACAATGCATTTTACAGTAAGTTTATTAAAAACAACTTGCCTCAGCAGTCCCATAAATGGTAGACTATGCTAAGAGAGAGAGTTATTGTAGGAGAAAAGAGACTGGGAGATGATAAGAGCACAGGGACCCAAATGTAGCCAGACAGGCAAAGATCGTAACAGTATAGCCAAAAATGTACAATAGAAGCCCAATTATTCGTGACTCGATTATCCCAGGCGAACCTGAAAGTTTAATACGCTACTTTTTCTATAATTCATAAACATTTTGCTATGAATGCTGTACAGAGCACATAAGTACTAGACTTTAAACCTCAACACCCTTCAGCTATTATCAGTATGTCTACATGCTGTACTGTTTTGTTCAGCTATGATTTTTGTGCTTATACAACAATGTCGACTGCACAGAAAATCCGTACAAGATTTCTCATACGCCATTGAAACAGCACTTTTGTGTATTGAACAACAAGGATACTGGACACCAAATGGGACCCCCACCCTCAGGTTGTAAAAGTATGATAATAGCATCCACAGTATGTACACAAATGGGTGGCGTTTGTGTTTCTGAAAGCTTGTCTGCGCCAGACCCTGACCCCTTTCCCAGTCGTCAAACTCATGGTATCTGTGACTTCTCTCATTGTGCTAAGTATCACAGTTCACTTGCAGAAGTGACATATTTGCGCTAATCTAAGACAGAGGCTGCGGGCCAAGGAGAGGGGGAAGTGTGATGTCAGGAATGGAGAGCCGGGCAGGACCCTCCTCACTCATTCGCCAACCTCCGTTCGAGTAGGTCTACCTCTGGCCACATTTTGGAGCGTACCTTGCCTCTGCTTAGCTAGAGATACCTGTTCGTTTATTGATTTTTAAAGTTTATTCTGTTTCAGTACTACGCAGGCGGAGTCACAGGGGACAGCTAGTATATAATATAGCAGCACACTGCATTTGGTTTTGAAACTTTTATAAAATTACAAAAAACAAATCATAAAAGTTATCAATAGTAGGACAAAAAAAACTTGTTAGTCTGAATACCTGACTCTATGAATATTTTGATGATGATTTTGGTTAAGAGTTCTGATGTTTGGCTCGTGCTTCTGCTACTCTCTTCATTATTTTTACTTTAGTCCGTTTTCAACAACATCTCTGCCTGTCTCTTTTTGAGTTCTCCATTTCCTGGTTATTTTGTGTGCCTATCACTACTCAATCCTTAGTGATCATAAAATTGACAATGATACAGTGAAGAAAGATCTTAGCATACAACATGCAATTTGCAAAGACTGTCATATTAAATCAAGCACTCCAAAAAACTAGAACCATCTCACCATGAATTTAAAGTTCTCTGCATGCACATGACTTAATCGAAGAGAAAAAAGAGAAGCAAGAAACCTTAGCATAAGTCATTTGTTACATTCGACTGCAGTGATTGCAATCTCCCGTGGACACTTTATTTGCATTTGAAAACTTAATAATATACTGTGTGATTATCCTGTCTATAGTCTGCATGTAAGTCATCTAAACAAATTTTTACGTAGCCCCAAGAATCTTTAATGCAAAATGATGTATATTTAAACAATATTTTAAGAATACAGCTATCTAATATCTACTGGTTGACAACTCATCTCCAAATACATGGGCCCATTTCACAAGGAGTCATCCAGAGCTACATTTGTGTATTATGTACTGCAACTAAATATTTCCAGACTAACTGTGAAAACTGCTGACATCCTAAAATCCATTTCCATATTTAAAAAAGCTAATCAAGGAATTTTCTATTTGAATTAATTGGTTGAGATATTTTTGCCATTAAAGGTAAGATGTCAACTTTAATGTTAACAAGATGAAAAGGTAATAATAATAATATGAACTAGAGTATATTAGAGAAATCAATTGTAAAACTTAATATTTGAAAGACTAACAAAAAATTATATGAAAACTAACACAAGAACACTTTTTCCTAAAGGCATATGGGAGACTCTGAGACTAAGGGAAATATTTCATAGTTTCATAAACATGAGTGCTAACAAATATGTTGAAATAAAATCATCACTTCCATGAAGCACTGTGCTGGTAGCATCATGTCATGTGGATGCTTCTCTGCTTTAGATCCTGGAAGTAGTGCTGGTCGGTATACCGGTTCATACCGAAAACCGTTTTTTTATTTTTGTTATGATATGGATTAAACACCAGCTTAAATAGCCTAAACAACGTTTGGAACGTGGCTCAGAGGGAAACTGTTTAAGGGGGGACCTTTTCACTGCTACACCACTAAATATGCAGGCAATGAGGTACATGCGGTAGTGGGGGTATTGTGCCGTAAAAATGGACAGAGAACATTTTGAAACTGAAGCTGTAGCAGACAATAAAGTTGAACATGATGACACAGAGAAACTTTTGCCAAAAAAAAGGAGTCACGTCTGTTGCCTGGAGATACTTTGGTTTTAAAAGTTCAGATTTGGACCATTATGTTCAAATGTGTGAATACTGTTTCTATACTACTGGATAATACTGCAAGCCAAGTTTTTTCCAATACTGTGTAATGTACCTGGGTACTGTGTAATAGTGTGACGAAATGTTGACTTTATTCTCGTAATTTGTTATTAAAGTAGAACAACGTAAACTAAACTTTATCTTAATAAGAATATTTAATTTACTAGATTTTCTCAAACCCCATCATAAGTTATGTAGCACATTAAATGCTTTGTGTTAAGTGTTCCCCAAGCCATGTTAATCACTACACTTCTTAAACTGACTTCCTCCACACTAAGAGGAGGCGCAGGCAGTGATCACCACACAGAATACATTAATTTTATGATATTCCTGCTCCCTGAACATTTACAATGCTAAGATAAATACTTCATATCATTTTCAAGATGAAATGCATTAAAGCGTGTATAGGGGGGCATGATGGCGTGGTGGTTGCACTGCTGCCTTGCAGCAAGGGGTCCTGGGTGTTCTCTGCCTTGAGTTTGCACGTTTTTCTAGTGGGTTTACTCGGTGTGCTTCAGTTTCCTTTCAAAGTCATGTAGGATGGCGGGTTTTGTTAGGCTAAATTGACCCTGCTAGTGTATGTATTGCTTGTATTCACCCTGCGATGTGCTGGCGACTCGTTCATGGATTTGCTCCTGCCTCGCACACAATGCTTGCTGGGATGGGTGCAACCCTGAATGGATGATTTTTTTTAAGTTCTGTTCTGAACATTCCATGGTCTTAAGTTTATATATAGTTTTAATTTCACAAATTAAATTTAAATTAAATTAAATTTATATGGAGAAAGAACAAGGAAGGATAGGAACTGGTGGTTTGGTACGTCAGACAGAGACAGCACGCATGCAATAAAGAAAGCCCGCTCAGAAGAACATCCATTGAATTCTGTGTTTGTGTCTCCGACCACCAGATCAGATCAGATCATGCATAACGGCGTGCGTAGAATTCATACTATAACATAGCGTACAGACAAAAGTGGAAATGTGCTTATGCACAAAAAAATCCGGATGAATAAATCTGTGCGTTTGCCAACTTCCACATTCTTCCGCTCCATAAATCCATGAAAAGTAACGCACATACACGTGCCTGCTGTCCCCTCCCAGACTCCTTCGAGAATTATGCCTCTTTGAATATGCAAATCAATATAAATAGCCCTTAAGCTCAGCCTTCTGTGAAAAGGCAATGGCAAAAGCATGAGAGAAAATACAGTAGATGAATTTCAGTGAATACCAAGTGGAGGCAAGGAAAAACATACAGTGGAACCTCGGGTCACGGACGTGTCTGAACGCATACAAATCGGGTTACGACCAAAAACTTTGCCAAACTTTTGCATCTGTTCATGACCACACACTTGGCTGACGAACAAGCCAGTTTCCGATTCTCGGTGCATCACGCAGAGGGACTCTCCCTCAAAACTGTAACCTCCTCTCAACCCAGCTTCCTCCTGTGGTGTAGCGGGTCCACAGCTCCTGTCAAAAGGGCCAGTTTAATAAATAATCACCGCACTCGCAGATTAGAGAGGGGGCGTGGTGGTGTGTGGCCGAAGTGGTTCCTGAGGAGTTCTTGATGTGGGCATTTCTCACCTAAATGCACAGGTGAGAAGCAGTCAGCATCCGTAATTGCCACAACTACCACGTCCTCTTCATAAATAGAAATGCAAGTCGGCTAAAGGGAAAAAGAAAAGAACAGGAAAGAACGAGAGGTTGCAGGAGAAGGCAGGAAGCAGGAGGAGAAAGAGAGCAAGCGAATGCGAGAGAGAGAGAGACAGAGAGAGAGCGAGTGCAGACTCACGTGCAGCTGAGCAGGGAGCCTGGGTGTTTATCTCAGTGTTATTCAATGTTTTTACATTTAGTTTACTATTACACTGTGCATTCTATGGTATAATGAAATATTTTTGTGCTTAAAAATATATTCATCTACAGTTTGTATGGTCTGGAATGAATTAATTGTATTTACATACAATCCTACAGGGAAAATTACTTCGGGTCACGACCAAATCGGGTTACGATCAAAGTTTTGGAACGAATTACAGTCGTGACCCGAGGTTCCACTGCACTATTTGTTGGTTTAAACAGTGATATAAACAACAAAAGGAAGTTGATTGAGTGAAATGGCGTGTCGGAAAAACTCAAGTTCACAAAGTCACACAGTGCCCAAAATAAAAAAGAAGTTGTCAGATATAAAGGTTGCCGTGAAAAGGCGAGTTGTGGCCCACCATCTAAGTGTCATATGAAAGCTTATTAGGGTACAGAGAAAAAAAAATAGGCACACAGTGGGAAAAAAAGCACGAAATGTCAACTTTAATCTTGAAATTTCCGCTTTAATCACATAGTTTATTTTGTCATTAAAGTAGAACATCATAAACGTCATCTTAAAATCATTTAATTTACTAGTTTCCCAAATCCCATCGTAACCAAAGTAGCACGTTCAATGCTTTGTCTTGTATTTGATCTCTATGTGCTCTGTGTGTGTGAATCACTACATGCTTCCTGGCTTTCTCTTCCTCTGACAGCACACAGAATCCATTACATTTGTAAAATTACAGCTCACTGAATAATTAAAATACTGAGATGTATACATTGTGATGGATGTCCGGCAAGAGTTGCCGGCCCTCACCCCCAGGCTGCCAGGAGGAGCTCTCCCGACAGCATGGACGTGCCCGAGTTCCAGCAGGGCCTCATGGACTTTGTAGTTTTTATACACAGCCCTGCTGGATACCTTGGGGACCACAAGGAGTCGCTGTAGCGAGGCTCGTAGACTCATATGTGCCCTATAACCTGGAAGTGCGTCCTGGTCACATGAACGGGAGGAATGACGTACTTCCAGGTTGTAGAAAAAGAGAAGTTTTTTACCTGACCCGGAAGTGATAGAAAGTCACATGGACTGAGGGACAAACACTTCCGGGTCAAGGACTATAAAGGACTGTGGGAAATCCCAGACGGACAAGCTGAGTTGGGAGGCAGGGTGGCTAAGCGTCTGGGAGAGGACGATTGTGATTGGTTATTGTTTATTGAGTACTAGCCAACCCGCAGCGTAGCATACGCCGCATAATCAGGCCGCTTTTTAAATGATTTTTAAGAACAGAGGAAAAAATAAACATTTGAAAAATCCGTAATTTAATAAATGACCAAGAAAAGTAACATTGCGACAATGCACGCTACGAACCAACATACAATTGTCCGTGACTGAAAACCGAAGGAGCGCCGTCGCGCTTTCTCCTTCCAAAGCGAAGGATGGGGTTGAACGGCGTTCGTTCAGTATGCACTGCCCGCTTATGTGCCCGCCCCCAACTCCCTACCTGAGTCGCTTTTGTCTGTGTACAGTCCACACGCACCTGTGAGTCACACTGACTGTTAATTTTCCAAACACCGCCTCAGTCGGTTTTGACGTAGATTTTTCATTGTTCTTTGCGGTTCCGGCTGCTTTTTTATATATAATCCACCAAGTCACACGAACGGGGGGTTGTTTACAAAGGGTAGGGACGTAATCATTTTGAGCATATGACCCGCACGTACTGGGAATTTCTCGTTCGTGGGGAACAATTGCAAGCCACGGTCTCCATCACAAATGGAGTTCAACGGCTTACCCACGCCGGGTAGACACACGTTGATCCATTCAGTGTAGCGCGTGTGCAGTACTGGACATACAAGTGCATCACATACCTGTTAATGCTCAATCTCACGTGGCTGAAAGCCACTTGTCCCTCTAAGAATTTTGACGCCGACCGCTGTTGGGTCGTGTAACTATTTGGCAGGCGGGAGTCTCGTTCGTTTTCGGAAATAACCAGCCAAATCGCTCCACCAACTAAGAACTGCCATGCACCACCACCCCCAGAATCGAGAAAGAGCTATCAATCTGTCAATCCTCTCCGTGTCCGGGCTGGGTGAGGTTTCCTGTGTTGAGTCAAATAAAGCGAAAGGCTCCACACCTGGTGGTGCCCTTCCGTCAATTCCTTTAAGTTTCAGCTTTGTAACCATACTCCCCCCTGAACCCAAAGACTTTGGTTACCTGGTTGGCTGCCCTGTTGCGGGGCCTGCATTGGTGAAGCAGATGAGACGGTAATGAAACAGAGGCACAGGGCTTATTGGTTTTTAAAGACTGCTTCCTCAACTCGTCACTCGAGTCGTTGTCGTCTTTGTACAGTCCAGATGCACCTGTGACTCATGTAGACTTTTCATTCATCTGTGCAGTTTTGGCTGCCTTTCTATATATAATCCACCAAGACACCCGACCTTGGTGGGAGGGGGGTGTGTACAAAGTGCAGGAGTATCTAAGAAGACGCATGTTTGTCGCGGATGCGAATTGCTGTATGTAGCATGTAAAATAGTTTGCTATGGTCACACGGTCGTGCGTCATAACCGAAAACTTGTTTTTTAAAGACAGCTTACTTCATTGTGTTCTAACCTCAGTTGTAAAGGAATGTTTTAAGGATCCCATGGGATACCTCTCACAAACCGTTTTACACGCTGCATATGACGATTCACCTCCGCGAGAAACATGCCTCTATTAACAGTCAGCGTGGGTCGGAGCTGCATGTGACCTCTACGATAGACGAATATAAATGCCGCAATTTTTTCTGTGTCGTCGCGTCTGAGTTGGTGGGCGTGGCTCTGCGAGTTGTCGTCGTATCCAATGGTCTTGGAGTTGGTGGGCGTGGCTTCTTCCTGCGTGCGCCATAGGTGTCTCACTTGTCGGCGGCTTAGTGAATCCACGCCCCTTCTGCCGTGCTTTCCATGGTCGTCTTGCCTAAGTGAATTATATATATAGATTGTGGAGAGGAGCGTGCTTTGTGCACCTTATTATTATAATAAATAATAATTATTTGGACTTTTACCTGGTGTCTGATGTGTGGTCTGACGGTACAAGGGGGTGAAAAACCCTTAACTGTCACAACATGATATCATTTTCATGATGATAGGAGTTAAATCATGTTATTAAACATGGGAACACGGTGGTGCAGTGATTGTTCATGTCTCGCACAAGATGCTTGCTGTGCCATGCATGACCTTCGATGAAATACTTTATTGTAGCAGTACTGTTTCTTTCAAACGTACTAACCCCCAATTCCTGTCCTTACTTTACTTTCTCCAAATACTCAATCGCCACACAATCAGCTCTGTAATAGATGTTAAGCCATCTGTAAGCTGAGAACGCTGATTCTTCAAAACTTTTAAGGAACATTGAAATATCTTTGTAGTACGTGTTTAATTATTCTACCCATCCATCCTTCCAGTGTCACACAAGCCCCAGCAAGAACACAGTGTGAGGCAGGAACAATCCGTGAACGGAGTGCCAGCAGCTCGCTAGTGCTGCGACAGTGTGTCCTCACATGTTTAATTATTAAAAATATAGATTATTTAAATGAAGTTAAAGTATTATCTATATAATAATAAACATATTTTGCTGCATTTCATCTTAAAAATGATATTGTCATCATATGTACAGTAAATGCGTGCTTTATAAAGTGGCTCAGGTTGTGCAATATTATAACTGTATTGCAAGTTTACAGTGAGGTAATTGTACTTATAAGTACAAACAGTTCTACAAGGAGCACTTGATGAAGTGAGTGAGTGCATTTATAGTTCTTGGGATGAAACTGTTTCTGAACCGTGAGGTCCATACAGGAAAGACTTTGAAACGTTTGCCGTGTGAGAGCAGTTCAATAGACAGCATGGCTGAGGCAGCGTGTGCCTGATGCTGTATACCGATAATTTCTCTTTCCGATCAGCTGCTGTAGAGCTGTGATTCACACTCAGATACAGTTATATAAATACTCCGAGTGGGGCAGTGAGAGTAATATGGAAAAAGATGATCCGCTGTGGCAACTCCTAACAGGAGCAGCTGAAAGAAGAAGAAGAAGGTGAAGTGAGAGCAACAACGCTAAAGCAGTTATGGTATTTAGAATAGTTTGACCAATCTGTGGACCATTATATTGTTACAGGTTAATTTCAATCAGATGCATTAAATTAATAAACAATATGTAGTTAATTTCAGTGTATTTATAAAGTCGTGTCAGGGATGTGGATCTAAAAAAAAAGGGTAACCACACAGGAACAGTAGCACTGCTTTGACGCTGAGTGCCGCCAGTCTGCAGAACCGAACGCAGAACCATGGAAATGTGCGTGGCTTTATGCCAAGTTTAGATTTTATACATCGCAATTTGAACATAGAAACATCATTACGCAACATTTTTGTGCGTACGCACCATTTATACATGAGGCCCTAGGAGTCTGTGTTGGCACAGTTTTTCCCCATCACTCAGTTGTTTTTGTGTTACAGGGCAGAGCCATGGACAAGCCAACAATGACTGAGTGAGTGGCTGTGTGGCAAACAGCCTGGGCCCTTAATTGGCCGGGGCGCCTGTGTGATTGATGGTCTGGGGAAGAGAACACATACAGGACATTATCTCACCTAGGACTCTTACAGGGTAACATGGGAGTTGGAGTTTGATATCCCTGTTAGGTTCTGTGGGTGTAGCCAGGGGGTGCTGCAGGGACTGGGGAGCCGTAATGGACCATGGGAAGTACTCCTGGGTACAGGATTAAAGGAGCCAGAGTTGGGAGGAAGAGGGACGAAGAGAAGGAGTGGAGGCAGAAGAAGGGAGAGATAGAGAGAGAGAGAGAAGAGAAGGCAAAGACAAAGTGCTTGGTTCTTTAGTACTGTAGTTAACTGTGCTTGGCAGGTGGAAAATGGTTGAAAAGTGTTTCCCACAAGAAAATAAAAAAAATGTGTTGCTGAATTTGTGTTGTGCGTCTGTCTGTGTCAGGTTTGGGGAGCTGAGTGCCCCCTGCAAGCCACACTAGTACAGAGTATATGTGATGCTGTTTAGATGTCACACGACTCGTCCTGTTATGCTAGTGACATAACAGCTATGTGTATAAATATGACACCATTGGATCTTAAATTCATCCCTCAGTGGAGGAACAAAAAACGTTCTTGAGGTTCTCAATAGTTTAGATTATAACACAAGTAGAGAAGTATTTCGACTTTGGTTCTCCTCTTTAACTTGGTGCTTGGTTTATTCTTTTCAGTTGGGACCTTTGGCTGTCTGAGTTTGCTGTGGCACTTTGCTCATTCATCTCTTGGTCCTCTTAATGCTCACAAAAGCCTTCATGTGTACATAACAGGCTGGGCATTAAAGGTAAATGGGGCATTGGGCAGCTTGTTCACTGCTCAGACTTACAGGATTGTGAAAAATAATATGGGTTTAATAGAGTGTTTTCAAAATAAATCAATGAATGAATACAAATGAGCCCGTGAAAATAGTGAGAGAGAAAAGAATCCCCGCCTCGCTTTAACCAAAGGAAGGTGGCTTCAGTAAGGCTGGCTACGTCATTCCATGTAGAATACCCAATTGCTTCCAGTTGACAGGACTTGTCTATGCTTTTGCATCAGTGGCAGCTGCCCACCCACAAAGTCAAAGGCCGTGTGATATTTACATTCAGAAGCAGTTTTAACAATGATTTTTTTTCTTGCTTTTATTATGCTGTTCACTTAGCAAAACAAACTGAAAAGCTGAACTGGATTTGTTTATCAGTATGGCAGCTGAAATGAAGTGCTTGCAGCTTTTAATTGGAATGACGGCACAGTCTGTTCCTTTCATATGCTGATATTGTTTCGGTTTGCACCTTCACGTGGGCGTTTACCGTGCCAGGAACAATATAAATATTGCCAGAGCTGCCAAACGTCTTCAACTCCTCAGTGACAACAAATTTGCCATTCTCCTGCAATGTCAACAATTAAGTCATGGTATCACAAAGCTTTTAATAAGATAATTATAAAAGAAAGAAAGAGACAAAAGAAAATAAACTGGGAAAGTAAGCTTCCCACAGCGGGCATTTTCCATAACAAGTTGATTGGCATACTGGAATGGTCTTGTTTCTGAGAGTCACTGTTGCCGTTTCTTTCACACTTGTCTAAGGACTGATTTCAAAGCAGCATGTTTCTCATTGATTTCATCCAACTGCTTTTATATTATAAGGGGTGCAAACTCATGCTGGCCCTCTAATTAAATTAGCTGAAAATACAATTTAAATAATTTAAAATAGGATTGTGTTGAATTTCCAGGTCAACAGCAATCACTACTGCAGAGAGGACTCGGTAGGGGAATTATTAGCTAATTTGGAGTGAAGAGACATCAAGTAAGTGATGTAAATCTAAAACACGGATAGATAGAAGGCTTGCTAAAAGACTATCTGGCACTGACAAGAAGACATTTAACACCTCATGGTAATGTCACCTCACCTTATGGAACTTTATTTCATGTTTTACAAATATGAAATAAATATTTGGATTTTAAAAGTGCCTGAAACGCAGATCACTTATGTAGAATTTAGACAATGTTACGAAGCGGGGCTGGTTACGTCAAATGCTGTTAACTTTGATCACAGTTTTGGATCTTTTTAGTACCTCCACACTCCTTCCTTTCCCAAGCTTCAAAATAATTTGGTAATTCCCAGTCCTACGGCATCAATCTGTTTATAAGTTAAAAAGTATTTCCTGGTCTTCAACTTCATTTACACAGATGTTTTAAAGTGATTGATTACTGGTACAACTCAGGAAGAGAAGGAGCTTTGATGTTAACTGTTTTTTGTTTGAGCAAAAATTAAAATATAAGCAGGTGGTCCTTACCTGAACCTTTTCTCCCAACAAGAAAACCGAAGAAAAATATTAGCTGCTATTTTCGGGTTTCAAAATGGCCACCATGACATCACTTGCAGCGACTCCATTCCTAATCACTTCTGCCTGTCATCATGGACATCACTTCCGGTTCCTCCACAATGAAGCTGTCACTTCCTGCCAACCAGTTCCTGTTCCCATAATTCATCCTCTATATAAACTCCATCTTGTCACAACCAATTTGTCATCTGCTACTGTTTTTCAGTGCTTTTGATCCATTTTAGCATCTTTTTGTCCACAGGACAATATATGGGGACAGTCCCCAAAACTATCTTTGTGGATTCTCTTTTTTTGTTTGAGTATTTTCCACAGCACTTACAATTTAAAATTGAAAGTTCTGCCATTCCGGGACACTACCCTGCTCTACTACTTATACCTGCATCTTGAGACTACAATTTAGGGTTTTGTGTTTATGTAAATAGTTATTCAGAATGTCAGATTGCAAAGCAGTGCTACCTTGTACCTTTAGCTATACCAGTAATTGTTCATTTGAAGGAATATATAAAGTTTCTGTCTGCATTATGCTGTAAAGGTGAAGGGTTTTGGCACTAAACATGTATCCTCAACAATGTACCATTTGGAGTAATAATGAATCCACGGTTTTTCTGGTGCCAACCCTTTAGCAGGTCTCAGTAGGCAATAACAGGCTGATTGTTCTCTGCTAGCTCTTTGAATCCTTGGTCAACCATAGGAATTCTACACTCACCTAAAGGATTATTAGGAACACCTGTTCAATTTCTCATTAATGCAATTATCTAATCAACCAATCACATGGCAGTTGCTTCAATGCATTTAGAGGTGTGGTCCTGGTCAAGACAATCTCCTGAACTCCAAACTGAATGTCAGAATGGGAAAGAAAGGTGATTTAAGCAATTTTGAGCGTGGCATGGATGTTGGTGCCAGACAGGCCGGTCTGAGTATTATACAATCTGCTCAGTTACTGGGATTTTCACGCACAACCATTTCTAGGGTTTACAAAGAATGGTGTGAAAAGGGAAAACATCCAGTATGCGGCAGTCCTGTGGGCAAAAATGCCTTGTTGATGCTAGAGGGCAGAGGAGAATGGGTCGAATGATTCAAGCTGATAGAAGAGCAACTTTGACTGAAATAACCACTCGTTACAACCGAGGTATGCAGCAAAGCATTTGTGAAGCCACATTATGCACAACCTTGAGGCGGATGAGCTACAACAGCAGAAGACCCCACCGGTACCACTCATCTCCACTACAAATAGGAAAAAGAGGCTACAATTTGCACGAGCTCACCAAAATTGGACAGTTGAAGACAGGTAAAATGTTGCCTGGTCTGATGAGTCTCGATTTCTGTTGAGACATTCAAATAGTAGAGTCAGAATTTGGCATAAACAGAAAGAGAACATGGATCCATCATGCCTTGTTACCACTGTGCAGGCTGGTGGTGGTGGTGTAATGGTGTGGATGATGTTTTCTTGGCACACTTTAGGCCCCTTAGTGCTAATTGGACATCGCTTTAAATGCCACGGGCTACCTGAGCATTGTTTCTGACCATGTCCATCCCTTCATGACCACCATGTACCCATCCTCTGATGGCTACTTCCAGCAGGATAATGCACCATGTCACAAAGCTCGAATCATTTCAAATTGGTTTCTTGAACACTACAATGAGTTCACTGTACTAAAATGGCCCCACAGTCACCAGATCTCAACCCAATAGAGCATCTTTGGGATGTGGTGGAACGGGAGCTTGTGCCCTGGATGTGCATCCCACAAATCTCCATCAACTGCAAGATGCTATCCTATCAATATGGGCCAACATTTGTAAAGAATGCTTTCAGCACCTTGTTGAATCAATGCCACGTAGAATTAAGGCTGTTCTGAAGGCGAAAGGGGTCAAACACCGTATTAGTATGGTGTTCCTAATAATCCTTTAGGTGAGTGTAGATTTGTATATGTAAACTAAAGAATCACTAGCAACCATTTTAGGAACCAACTTTATTTTGAATTCTAAACTTCCAACATGTCCAAATTTATTTAATTAAAGAATAATCACCTCTACGGTGATGGAGTGAAAAGTTTGGGCTCTGTGATGTTCAAAATGTTGCGTTCAAGTGAAATACTGCCATGTTGAGGCACTGCTTAATTCAGTCCATTAAAATAATCAAAAGGTGCTGATATGTGCGTCAGTACAATGTCCAAAAAGAACAATCAAAATAAGAAAGCTGTCTGGCTAAGCATAGCGTCACGTTCTAGTCAGGGTGGAAGGAGCTCCGTTCTGCAGTGCAGAATGTTCCAAAATGAACTCCTCCTTCCAGCAGCTGTGCGTTTTTAGGAGGGGTACCAGAAGGGGTGGTTCACACGTGTTAAGAAAAATTAATTTTAGCATAATGTTGGTATGTGTGTGTGTGTCAATCTGTGGAAATCTATGTGCAGCAATGACTTCTAACATAAACTGACCCATCTTTTCAAGTTGTCTGTCTTGTTACAGGGTCCATATTTATTGGATTTGGTTTGTACTTTAATTTTCATATAGATAATCAGTGTGATCTAAAAGTAAAAGAATTTATGAACCTCCTGGATTCTTTTGATTTGAGACAACTCATAAATCAGCCTACACATAAAGCAGGTCATACATTAGACTTAGTGATTACTAAAGGACTGAAAGTTGATATAAAACAGATCATTGATATTGGTCTATCAGACCATTTTCTTCTACTTTTTAATATAGAAATAATGATAAAAAACACTCATGAGAAGCATATTGTTAAAAACGCTTCTTTGATTCGCAGCAGCTTTAAAACTTACAAACATTTTAAGCAATCAGTCCGTTTATAGTGCCAGCTATAATAGCGAGGACAATGTAAATAGTAAGGTGGAAAGATTTAATTCTAAAGTGAGAGCTGCTGTTGACATAGTTGCACCTGAAAAGACAGTGAAAAAATCTTCTAGCATTGTTATACCATGGAAGACCCAAAGAGTGTCTGATTTAAAGAGAACATGCCGTAGAGCTGAGCGTCAATGGAGGAAGACTAAACTTACTATCCACCACGAAATATTAAAAGTCAAAATAACAGAATACAATAACACTGTCCGTCTTGAGAGACGCTGCTATTTCTCAAGATTATAAATAACAATGCTAGTAATCCTAGAGTCTTATTTTCAACAATTGATCACCTACTAAACCCAGGTAGCTCAAAGGAATGCCTCCTAAGTGCTTCCAGTGAAACCTGTGAGGCTGTCGCTGTATTTTCAATCAAAAATTAATGATATTAGAAATAACATAGTATATCCCCCCAACACTAAGGATCCCCTAAACCCCAACATCCTGTTATAAACAAATTAAACTCTTTCACTAGGATAGATTTACCTGATTTACAAAAAATAATATCTCAATTAAAACCCTCCACCTGCGTCCTTGACCCGATACCAACAAGGTTTTTCAAAGAAGTATCAGGCGTGCTAATTGATAATGTTCTGGCATAGTAAATTGTCACTAGATACTGGGGTCTTCCCAGACTGTCTTAAGACTGCTGTAGTTAAACCCCTACTTAAGAAACATAATCTTGACCCTCGCTCTTGAAAATTTTAGACCCATCTCTAACCTGCCCTTCTTAAGTAAAGTTCTAGAGAAGGCAGTCATTATGCAGTTAAATGACCACCTAAATAAACATGCTATTCTTGATAAATTTCAGTCAGGTTTTAGAACAAATCACAGCACAGAAACTGCACTCGTTAAAGTAGTAAATGACTTGCGGGTAAATGCAGACAGAGGCCATTTATCTGTTCTCATCCTCTTAGATCTGAGTGCTGCATTTGACACCATTGATCACAACATTCTTAGAAATCGCCTTAGTCAATGGGTGGGCCTCTCTGGCAGTGTCTTAAATTGGTTTGAATCCTACCTGACAGGGAGAAAATATTTTGTTAGTTGTGGGAATTACAACTCAAGACACATGATATCCAATATGGTGTTCCACAAGGCTCTATCCTGGGTCCGCTGTTATTCTCAATCTACATGCTTCCGTTAGGTCAGATTATCTCAGGGCACAACGTGAGCTACCACAGCTATGCTGATGACACACAGCTGTACTTATCAATAGCACCTGATGACCCGATTCTATTGATTCACTAACACAATGTCTGACTAGTATCTCAGAATGGATGAATAGTAATTTTCTCAAGTTAAATAAAGAGAAAACTGAAATTTTAGTGATCAGCAATAATGGATACAATGAGGCTATTAGAAATAAACTGGATACATTAGGATTAAAAGTCAAGACGGAGGTAAAAAGCTTAGGGTGATTGTTGACTGTAATCTGAATTTTAAATCACATATTAATCAGATCATTAGGACAGCATTTTTCACTTAAGAAACATAAGTAAAGTTAGACCTCTTATATCACTGAAAGATGCTGAGAAATTAGTTCACGCGTTTGTTTTCAGTCGACTAGATTACTGTAATGCACTCCTCTCAGGACTACCCAAAAAGATATAAATCGTTTGCAACTAGTGCAGAATGCAGCTGCTAGAATCCTAACTAGGAAAAGAAAATCAGAACACATAAGCAGGTGGTCCTTACCTGAACCTTTTCAACAGAAAACCGAAGAAAAATTCTAGCTGCTATTTTCGGCCTTCAAAATGGCCACCATGACTCACTTGCAGCGACTCCATTCCTACACTTCTGCCTGTCATCATCATCACCTCAGTTCCTCCACAATGAAGCTGTCACTTCCTGCCAACCAGTTCCTGTTCCCATAATTCATCCTCTATATAAACTCCATCTTGTCACAACCAATTTGTCATCTGCTACTGTTTTTCAGTGCTTTTGATCCATTTTAGCATCTTTTTGTCCACAGGACAATATATGGGGACAGTCCCCAAAACTATCTTTGTGGATTCTCTTTTTTGTTTGAGAATTCCAAGAACAAAACTTAAAAGAAGTGGTGAGGACACTTCTGCTGTTATGCACCTGCATCTGGAATAGCCTGCCAATAGTTATTCGCCAGGTGATACAGTAGAGCACTTTAAAACACTGCTGAAAACACATTACTTTAACATGGCCTATAAAGTTTATGTCTTCATTTTAATCGTAATTTAACTTAATCCTGATACTCTGTATGTACCATTTGGAGTAATAATGAATCCACGGTTTTTCTGGTGCCAACCCTTTAGCAGGTCTCAGTAGGCAATAACAGGCTGATTGTTCTCTGCTAGCTCTTTGAATCCTTGGTCAACCATAGGAATTCTATATTTGTATATGTAAACTAAAGAATCACCAGCAACCATTTTTAGGAACCAACTTTATTTTGAATTATAAACTTCCAACATTTCAAAATTTATTTAATTAAAGAATAATCACCTCTGCGGTGATGGAGTGAAAAGTTTGTTAAAAAAAATATGATGTTCAAAATGTTGCGTTCAAGTGAAATACTGCCATGTTGAGGCACTGCTGGCAGTCCACCTCCACCTACTCAAAGCTTCATGATGCTCCAACAATGATGGACGGATTAAAAGGAAGGAGCTCCGTTCTGCAGTGCAGAATGTTCCAAAATGAACTCCTCCTTCCAGCAGCTGTGCGTTTTTATAGGAGGGGTACCAGAAGGGGTGGAGTCAGATGTCCTCACTGGGTATCTGCATTACGAACAAAAGAAGTGAAGGTTAGTGCAAGTGCTCCCTCTCAACCCTGGGCAGTGTTCCCTACCTCAGATGAGCCTAGAGGATGATCCAGAGACACACGTGTTAAGAAAAATTAATTTTAGCATAGTGTTGGTATGTGTGTGTGTGTCAATCTGTGGAAATCTATGTGCAGCAATGACTTCTAACATAAACTGACCCATCTTTTCAAGTTGTCTGTCTTGTTACAGGGTCCATATTTATTGGATTTGGTTTGTATTGGTCAAGTTCTTACTTCTATGTCCTTCAAAAATGGTTTGACCTCTGTTAAACAATAACTGCTGTAGCAATTGTTTACTTTAACTGGAATTTCTGCAGTCTGTTCCATTTAGTCATAGGATGAGGCTGATTGATTTGGAAAATTAGTCTTTGAAATACACACACAGAGATACACAAGCATACACATATGAATAGGCAAGCATAGCCCACACACTCAAAGAAAGATACCTGTCAGCTTGTTTACCATACCGGAGCACATTCTGGATGATGAACAAAAAGAAAAGAACACACACAAACACCTACTGTAGTGTTTACTTCATTAGACACAAATATGTTTAGTTTCAAGTTAAATATTATTTAAGTTGTTCACTTCATTCAATTTCCTAAAACTCTAATATTCCTAATTTCATAATACTCTAGACCAGCTGAAACCATGAGTTATTGGGTTGCGAGTTACTATAGTATTTAATGGTAACGGGTCACAGAAGGTTTGTGATGTGGGTCATCATCCTCTAGTCAAGCAATTGGTATTTCTCTGATGAGCATCACCCGCGATTACCCCCCACCCCTCCTTCTAGCGATTGTCCAACGATTCTCTAAGAGGGGACCAACACTGCTCTGACAATAGGCCTAGATTTTCCAAAGTGGACATCGAACAACCACCCCCAGTCTGACAATTTTCCATGACACGCACTGACAATCATCCGGGCATGCAACAAGGAATGGTTCTCAAAGAGATTTAAAAGGGTAAAACTGGATCTGGAGAAAAAAAAAGTGTAAGAAACCCAGCTCTAGACTTATTTGTGTACATAATAAATATATAAGCTCTTCTTCTTCTTTCGGCTGTTCCCATTAGGGGTCACCACAGCAGATCATCTAATAAATATATTAGTACATAACTTGAAAAAATATATAAGTTAATGTACTTAATTCTACATTATTGTACAATACAATTGAATGTATTGTATTTTAAAATTTTCCATGAAATGAGTTTCTGCAGTGTCACTAAAGTCAAATATATAGAGAGTACTGACAAGGATCATTTCATACCTATTTTTAATGTGAAATAGAGAGATGGGAAAATCCTAAGAATCTGAATTAAAGTCACTTTTACTGATAAAAAGGCTGTGGCAGTTCACAAGCCTATACCATTAGAAATCATGAGTTTGACTGGCTCTAACACAGACTCAAATTTAAGACAATATACTTGGATCACAAAGATGAAGATCTGTGTTGTGCAAACAAAACTGCGGATAGGAAAATAAAAAATATCAGAATATGAAGCAGAAAAAATCTGAAGTCTTATACTTTTGGATTTTTATTGTTCCTGACGGTTTCATAAAGTTCCGTTTCCACTGGAGAAGTACCACACAGTGCAGTTTTACAGCTAGTTTGCCTCCGCCTAGCTACACTACACCTCTTGCTGGTGGAAAATGTTTCTAGTTCATTAAGATGAAAGTAGTTATGCGGCTGACAACGTAGGCTATGTGCCGGGGTAAGCAGGCCAAATACACCCTTCTTGGATTGGATAGGATGAAGATCCTTTATTTTAGAGGTTTTCTTTTACAAAGCTGGCATGGAAAATTAAACATATTATGGAACAAATATATTTCAGGATTGCTTTAATTTAAGTGGGACATGCAAAAGGTCTGGTATGCAGTGGAAAGGATACTAACAGCTTGTGCATTAAGCTCTAGGAGAACATTAAAAATATGGTCCTGAGATAAGCCTGTATAACCTGCTTTAATCACATAAGTCTGCACATAAGTTTGTGTGAGTACCTGTCCATTTAAACTAACATCTAATGGGTTCACTGTCATCACAGTGCTGAAGTAAGACAACATAATATGTGCAAGATATCAAAAGTTATTGATATTAAAGAAATGAGTGAGCCAATATCTTCCAGGCCCATCGCATCATGCAGTCACATCTCCATGACATCACAACATTAAAAACAGTTGATTGTTACCAACAGACAAAACAATAAAAAAGAAATGAGCAGGACACAATAGCATTATGAAAATTCTCTTAACTGGCTGCAAAACCTGCCAATGTTCAGTTTCCAGTTTTTTTTGTTTTTTTTTTATAAAACTTATAACAGAAACTTCTGTTATTGCTTGTGATCATGCAGTTTTATAGCTTGGTTCACAAATTAGAAGATGAAATACAGTATTAGGCTTCGATGACGGTCATTTCCAAACATTTCTTAGCTGATAAGAGCTCTTAAGCTGTAGATTCACTGGGAAAAACTTCAACAAAAATCTCAAATTAGGTAAAAATTGTACAATTTAAATTAGGTAGGCATATACAATTCCCATTGTTCTGTGATAACGGAAGGGTTGGGATAGTAATCAGTATATTAAGCCATCACGGGAGAGGCCTGCTAATTCCTAATGGTATTAGGTGATACTTTTCAACTTCATGGAAAACTTTACACCTTGCATTTCAAAGTATTTTGGCAGTATGTTCACATTTGAGAAAACAAACTATTATCTCAAATCTTCTTTATTTGGACAATGGATGATTATAACTGCACTCTGACTACAAGGATCAGAGTGAATCAGGTATATATTGGGTCAGCCAGACTTAAATGAGAGTTGGTTGTTGGTCATACTGTTCATCCAGTGAAGATTGCAGAATTGATAAACTTGCACACCAAATTAAAGGGGAGATCTTGTTTTCTCTCCTATACTTCTCAGTTAACAATTCTTATCCATAAAAGGTCTGATAAATACACAGAAACATGAATGTCATAAAAGAGAAAAATAAGATGGTATGGTAAGATTGCTGTCTTACTGGTCCAGTATACTGGGTTTGATTCCCATCATGCTCCGCTTGGGATTCCTGCCTTGTGCCAGATGTTGCAGAGATAGAATCACTGAAATGAATTAAGTGGTGCTTTTTCAGTTAGGGAAAATACATTCTCACAGATCTGTATATCTATCCATTTTCATGAAGATTGATCTAATTCAGTCTCAGGAGAGCAATTTCCAACACAGGGCAGGAGACCATTCCAGATGATGGGTGCGATATATTATTTCTGTTTTCAAACATTTGCCATACACAGTAAATATGGACTTGTGGGCTGCTTGGTAGTTTTTAAAAATAGGTAGATGCTTTCTAAATAAAATAATTTCTTATCGCACCTGCTCTTTGTGTCCACTGGCATATATAAAAAGGGCTCACTAAAAGGCTGAGCTCCTTCACTCATCAACAAGGATGGCATGCAGAACTGCTCTGAGGAGGCACTTTGGGGGAGATGAGCTGCTAGTAACAGGTTTGCAGGGAACTTTCTATAAATAACGGTGACATTTGATGTCTCTGCAAATAAACCAGTGTGCATTTTAAAACTGCTGAACAAAATTATGTCTTCCAATTCTCTGTCTTTTGACAAAAAGTGGAAAGATATTTGCTTTAATTTCCCACCGTAAACATTTTCAAGCAGATTTAAAATAAAAATTTGAATAAGTCATCCTTATAAGCATAGAATCTTCACTTTGGACCTATATACTGCACTTGACATCAGAAACATTTTCAGAGCATTATGTTATTGCTCCTTGAAATCAACAAGTCTACATTTTGTATGGGGCCTTAATACCAATACGTTATGAAATGTTGATTTACAAAAGGATTTAAAATTATAGTGATAAATACAAACAGAAGTAAAAAAATTAGGGGACATTGGCAGTAGTAACAACAGCAGCAGTATTGTCACATATACACAGCACAGTGAAATTAAGGTAAAGTCTAAAAATTACAGGTCACAGAAAGTAACTTTTTTATGCAAAAAGAGAAAGCGTATAATTCTACATTGGATGTATTAAAAATGATATCAGATATCCCAATTTTATTTTTGTTGTTCTTGATATACCTCAATGAAGTTGCTGGTTTAAATTGCTGATTCTGTGATTCTCAGGTGAAAGGTTATCTATTCATGTAACATTATATATTTAGTAAACAGAAATATAATCTCCAATTAGCAGCCTTCTGCATTGAATTTGAATCTTTTTACTTGTCAGAACTCAAAACCAAACAAACACAAAAAAAAAAGATTTATAAAGTGGTGAAAATTACCATAAATTAAGTCAGAATGGTTGCATGAAAATGAACAAGAAGAAGAAATAGTATGTGGTGTAAATTCCCAGGAGACCCTGGTGCTAGACTTAAAAAGCAGCCCTTAATGGAGAGCTGCTATGGCTTGAAAATGAGTGCCTGCTGAGAATAAGCTAACTCCTAAAGAGCAACACAATGCTCAACCACTGGAGTGCAAACTGGAGCACCCAAAAATACAGTTCAATTTGATTCGATACCTTATTTTTCATTGTAATGCATACAAAGAAATTTCATGTGGTAACAATCTTCAACTTGAAAATACAAAAACACCATACAGCATACAAAGTCCTAGAGAGAGAATACAAGATTATAGAACACTAAATACAGAATAAAACAATTATACACTAAATATTTAACAAAATACAAATACCTTGAAATAGCAAAAAATGATGATATAATTTGGTCTATATCCATATCTGTATAGATATAAAAAATTTCAATCTGTCTGTTTGTCGCTCAGTTCCTCATGGACTAAAATCAAAAAAAAAAAGCAGAGGTAGCAGCAACCTTGACAAATTGACCTTTGCTTAAGAGTTTATTATGGCAAAGTGATCAGCAAACGAAACAACAGAGTGCAGAAACATCTGCCGAACATCAGAGGCCAATGATATGACAAAAACCACTATAATAGGATTAGGAAGAGTAGTGCCATCTGGAGAGCATCAAGTGTGGGATACAGAATGCAAGAATGACAAAGACATAGAAATACACGCGATCGTCAAATATGTATGACGCATATAGCCAAGCAAGACTGACAGCAGTGCAGCTAGCAGACCACACTCATACTTTCCATAGTACTACAGTAAAACAAATTATTAGCTGCAATGGAAACTGAATGGTTTTAGGCTTCCTTAAGGAGTATAGTTTCTGTTCAGCTCTTTTCCCAAGATGAGAGATATTCAAGGACCATGTGAGATTTTCTATAATGTAGATCCTTGGAAATCTAAACCTTTCTACACTTTCCACCTGCTCTCCATGCATAAAAACAGCAGAGTGTTGAGGTTTTTTTTTTTGATATGCCTAGGTCAGCTATGATCACCTTGGTTTTAGAGGTATTAAGCACCAGATTATTTATCTCAACATCACACAGCCAAGTGCTGAACCTCCTCTTCATATGGTGTTTTATTCTGGTCCTGTATGAGAATTGTTGTCTGCAAACTTAAATAGACTCATGTGTAAAAAAAGGGAGAAGCGAAGAGCGCTGTGAATACATCACTGTGGTACTCCAATATTTAGAATTAGTAAGGATGAAGCATATCTTCCAGCCCTGACAATCTGGAATCTACTTGGTTACAACATTAGAGCAATAGAAAATTTATGACAAGAACAAGCTATTCAGCCCAACAAACTTGTCCATCTTATTTACCCAGCATAAATGTGCCTGGAGTCTGTAGATAAAGCTTGTTTTTAAAATTCTACCATTTTCATGAGATATTTGATTTGATTTTTGTTTGATGTACTTTATTAATCCTCAAAGGGAAATTGTCTTGTTCCATGACCTTGTTAGTTCAGAACGCAGGGTCAGCTATCACACAATGCTCCTAGAGCAATTGTCAGGTTTATGGCCTTGCTCAAGAGCCCAACGGAGTAGGATCCCTTCTGGCAGTAACGGGATTCGATGACAACTTTCCCAGATACCAGCTGTGGAACCTGGCCCGGACACAGACAGGCAGACATCGTGTTAAGCACCACAACACACGTTTATTTACAACATTCTATATACAAGTGCACACAACCCCAAAACTCCCCCAAAGTCCAGGCCTCAGCAGTGCCTTTTCCTTCTTCAGGTCACCTCCTTTCCTCTCCTCCCGAGCTCCGGCTTTCTCCACTCCCGACTCAAGCCTTTGAATGGAGGGAGTCAGCCCCTTTTATACACACCTGGACATGCTCCCGGTGCCCCCCGATTAGCTTCCGTCTGCACACCCAAGTGTGGTGGAACTATCAGCTGTGCACCCGGAAGCACTCCGGGTGTCCCTGGTCTTCTTCCCCTCAGCACTTCCAGGTGTGGCGGAAATGCTGAGGGCCAGGGCTCCTCAGGCATTGGGATGCCCCCTTGCGGTGACCATGTGCCCCTGTAGGGTTGCGCTTCTAAGCTCTTTTCTCGTGGTCCTTAAAGCCACCAGGGCGGTCACACCCTCATGGTCTGGAGGGGGCATAAGCCCTCCTCCGGTCCTCCTGGTTGTCCCGGCTGGGTACCACCCCCAGCCACTCGCCACACAGTGCAGATCCTTAGCCTGCGAGCCACCACTCGTGTGACGCATGAGGTTATGACCCATCTGTCTTATATAAGATTTCCTTGCAGTCCTAAGGGCAATCAAGCCTTGTAATTGATACAACCACATGTCATAAAATGGGATTTCAAATGGATCTTTGAAGGGAAGGAAGTAATTTGCTACTGGGAAAGGAAAGTGTTTCAAAAGGCGACTTTCACAACAGCTGTCAGAATGCAAGCTGCAAAAATTGGCAAAACACCGAAACAAAGCCCAAAACTAAAAACCAAAATCCTACTCTTCTGTGTCGGTGCTGCCTTGTTGTTCATGACATCATACATCACATGACCAGTAATGAGTGTTGTTAAAAAATAAGGTAGTTCTTTGGGAAAACAAAGCCTAAAGTGGTGGTACTCAGAAAAGAAAATGTCAATTCGAAAATGTCACAAGTATTGACGATTAAAACTATAAGCAACAAATGAAATACTGCACACAATCCAAATATTGTGCCTTAAAGGAAAATGAAAGAGGCAAATGCTGATGAACTAGGAGATAAAATTCCTAAAAAGAGATAAGACAAAAGTGTCATCCATGAGCTGTCCAAGGGTCTTAACAGGAAGTTTAAATTCAAAAGACAGAAAGTCTGAAAGTCGGGTGTTCATTAGAAATGATTGGGATGATTTATTTCATGAGATAGAAGTACTTAATAAACAAGTGTAGTTGCTTTAAATATTTGAAATGCTAAAATGTGTGCTTCAATTTAAAACTTTAAAGTGTAAATAGTCTCGATTGTAATACAAATCTGTCATGTTGCACCCACTTAAAGAGGTCCATAGAGCAGTAGATCTCCAGTAAAGGATCAATAATAAAAAAATTTCGTCATATCATATTCATAATCACTGACCTTGGAATAACCAAAACTGATAAACTTCATGTTTATGTTGGAGATTTGTAATTTCTACCATAATGGGACTGCCTGTTTGAGGGTCAAAACCACTAATAAAGAATCAAATACCAAAAATGTTATCATATTCATGATCAACAACCTTGAAATATCCCCATTTTTTCAAGGTTTTGTGAAAAGAAGTAACTTTGAACCCTCATTTGCCACTAAGGGTTGAACCCCTGGGATCAGTTAAGGTGTCACACACAACATCAAGTCTTTATGATCATTTTTGATGAAGACACCTTTTGGTTTACTCGTTATCATAAGGGTCTAATTTCCTACACAAAATATGGTCCAAAATGTCCCTAAAATTAAGGTTTTTCTGGTCTACAGGGCCAAAGATGGAGGCAAACTGAAAAAGTTTTATGTCTTGCACCTAAAGACGGGTTGTGGGGGGTTTTCTCCTACCGGTGAGAGAGAGAGGTGCCTGACAAAAAAAAAAATTCAAAGTGTTCATAAATAATTCTTTGGAACACCAAACAAAGTGAGGAGTCTTGAAAATCCAAAATCTTGGATGCCGTGTGCCACCATCTCCTATGTTATAGCTGCCATCATGTCATTGGTCACATGACCTCTTGTTTTGTGTGCACAGTAACAGTCACAGCAACCAAACACCACGTGGTAGCCCCTATAAAAATAACAGTGAAAACAATAAATAATTATTTAAATACTTGAAAAGTACTAAGAACATTCAAAATAAATAAAAATATGTACAGGGGCTGCATGAATAGTGTTAAACAATTTGCCTTTATTCTTTAAAAATAAAGAATTCAATGAAAAATAAAGTAATTTTAGTACAGCAGATAAGAATCTTTTCTTTGCATGTATAATGTTAAAGCTGAGCCTTTGGACTGATTTCTATTGTTCTTGAACCTGGATTCATAAAGCTGGTCTTCAAAATGAACTTCATAATATACATTTTTAATATGGTACCAGTTTGAAAAATGCAATGTTGTGCTATGTTGGAGCAAAAAAAAAACATTAAAATATTTAATTATCGGAAAATGATTCCTTTTTTAAAAATAATGACACAGAATTTTCACTTCAGGTGTTTAGATTTTATTTACGCAGACATCCCTGAACATTTTCAGATTTACATTTGTGTATCCTTGTGTCAAAATGTGAGTCAGCGGACACCCAATTGCAATGACATTCAGCACAGCTATTAGCATTGGTAGATACTGTCAGTCTGCGGTTGGCTGGCGCCCTGCCCAGGGTTTGTTCCTGCCTTGTGCCCTGTGCCCTGTGTTGGCTGGGATTGGCTCCAGCAGACTCCCGTGAAGCCTGTGTTAGGATATAGGGGTTGGATAATGGATGGATGGATGGATACTGTAAGTCAACTGATTCAGAAATTTGGCTGTTTATGTTTGTCTGTGGACATTTATGGTCCAACTTCATTACAATTATGGAAGTAAAATATACATTTTTCCAAAATTATGACTCTGTCATTTCATATCACCTTTCATTTAATTAAAAGAATTTAAGCATTTAAATCAAATACAATAATGAATATAGGTATTTGTACTGACTGCCACGACGATGCAGTGGTGAGCTCTTTAGTCTCCAGCAGGCTGAGTTCAAATCCCCATGGACGCTCTCTCTGTGTGACGTTTGCATGTTTTCCTCGAGTCTACATGAGTTTTTCTCCTGGTACTCCACTTTTCCTTCCTCCATTTAAAGACACGATTGTCAGGTTAATTTTCAACTTTAAATTGGCTTCCATGAGAGTGAGTGTGGGTGTGTGAAAATTGTTAATTCTGTACTATTAACTAGTGCTGCGAGGTGGATGAAAATAAACCAGATAAATGAAACTCCATGATGAGATTAATAATTTAGTATAGAAGTGAAATGTATGTACATGGAGAGAACAGAAACTTGCTGCTTATTGTTCTCGCCTCCGAGACGCATTCATCCCAAGGTGCTCTTTTTGTTGCTAAATCTGAATTCGAACTAGGGTGTGAATAAAGTCCGGTGCATAGTGTTGCTGCCTCACAGCACCAGAGCTTTGGTGTGAATTCTGACCTGGCTATTGTCTCTGTGGAATTTCACATGTTCTCAAGTTTGCTTAGATTTCTCCACTAGTACAGTACTGCTGTTTTCTTTCCACATCTCAAATTTAATTTGACCTTCTCAGTTGGACCAGTGTAAATGAGTAAGTACTGCAGTACTGGTAGCTTACTCCTGTGATCTTAAGCTGAATCAAACTGGTTAGAAATACATAGGTGGATGGAGTTATTTGGGGCATTTCATTAAACATGAAGAACTAGACGACTACTGGTGAAACAATCTGTGAAAAAAGAAAAGGACTGCAGAAAGTAGAGCTGATGTTAAAATGCAGGGGAAGCTTTATGTATGATGGACTCTTCATCTCCTACTTAATGTCCATTGGTATTTAATATTGACACACTCTGATTACAGCTAAATTATAAAAATATGTTTGCCAATGAGAAGACACCATTTAGTCTGAGCCAATAGCTAATTGGTCCAATTATCTTTATCAATATCTGTTGTCACAAGAGAAGGCACATTGTCACAATAAGGTGTCACACATGTGTGATTAGGAGGCAGTCAAAGAGCCTAAAGGTGAGTAAAACATCGCGAGATAAGGGGCTGTCACGTGGTACTTTGCTGAACTTCTTTTCATCGACAGAATTCATGAAGAAAAATAATCCCTGCAATTTCTGGGTTCCAAAATGGCCGCGATGACGTCACTTCTGGCTCCCACAAATCACCTCACTTCCGGCCCATCAGGATGATGTTGTTTCTGGTTCCTGCTGCAGCGTCACACCATGCCAACCATTTCCTGTCCTTCTGTTATATAACCGCCATTTTGTTCTCAGTAAAGTCATTCATTGTATTTCAAGACTTTGAATCGCTTCTTTTTTCTTATTGTCTGGACGACAATATACGGGGGACGGTTTCCAAAACTTTGCTTTGTCTTTGTGACAGATTTATTTCTACCACAAAGGTTAAACTTAAAAATATGGGTAATGGTGGTTTATAATGCAGGTTTGTAATCTCTCTCCAGATATTTCTTTCTAGTATAATAAAAAAATCCTGGGACGAGACGTGACTTTTTAGCCTGGTATGAGAGGTGATTTTTTCAGATGTATACTTTCACGTCTTCTCAATGAAGAGGCAAATCCACAAGAATTAAAAGATTTTTGCTTGGTGAAAGTGAAGTCCACATACGCGAGTGGCAGAGATGCGCAGGCCAGGAGGGTTGGCGAGCGAAGTGAACAGGGGGCAAAGCCCCCTAGTAAATAATTAAAATAAATTAGTTAATGCAAAATAATCATGACATAAATTTATTTATTTGCACAACGTGCCTGGTAATAGCTCATGTCAACATCCATTAAAAATTGGTTCTGACTTGTTTTTGTTTTATTTCTGTGTGAATACCTATATTACTGGAGTGAAGGGTGCCAGCCAAATGAGAGTCGATGTAAGTCCTCGATGTTTTGGCAAGCAGGTGACCTTAAGCTGTCCTTTAATTGATTGCTTTCAGATTTTTCTGGGGGACACAGCTCTCTACATCTTGGACCTTAGTATTGTTTTAGTTTTATTTTAATCTAATGTGAGTGCACAATCGTCAACACACTATTTCATGTTCACATCTATGGTTCACAGTTCACACCAGCTGTTAACATAACTACAGGTGAGTGAGGGCGATTTTAGGGAGACGGCAACTTTAAAAATCAAAGAAAATTTGGTTATTTCTTTAATGAAACACTCCTTCATAAATCAGTCACTTGATAAAAAAAAAAGGAAGATGAGTTTACACACAGACTTTCTCGCTCTTGTTATGACAAATGGAGTTGTCTAACTGGGTGTGGTGTAAGTAATACCTTTTTTGCTGTCCCTGTTTCCTGTTTCAAAGCATTTGGACAACGACGGGGGTATGAGACCTAAAACACCTTTCTGAAAAATGCTAGAGGCAGGAAAGTAGCCACAGTAGTCTAGACCCGTGTTTTTCAACTATTGTGCCGTGAGAGCCACCCAGGTGTGCCATGGAAATAATATTGTAGCACACTTGGTTCTGAACCTGAGAGGGATAAACTCCACCGGTGGTCGACTTGTCTGAAGAGGCTAGGACTGCCTGGAGAAGCTGGCATAAAAGCAGCTCCATGATCCCCATATTGGACATGTCTCCTGGCTCCTAGAATCCATATGCCCTGGGTGTGTGGTCATAAGCGAGCCTCGCAACGCTACTGGACAGTGAGCATATGAGTTGTCTCTGAGGCAGAGCTGGATGGGCAAAAGTGTGAAGTAGCTTGGAGATGCCACCAAAGTGTTCAATGGTGCTGTGTCTGCGAACATTGATCTCAGAGCTTCTTTTTTCTGGCTTCTCCTGTAGTCATAGTCACATCCCTTTAGGTAGTTGAGCAAGTATATGTGATATATATATATATATATATATATATATATATATATATATATATCACATATACTTGCTCAACTACCTAAAGGGATACAGTATATATATATATATATAGTAAAAAGGCGCTATATAGGCACCCGACCTGACACAGACTGGACGCGGAGGCACACATAAAATAAATAAACTACTTTATTTTTCTTTGCCTGTGGGTGCACAAACACCAAATTAAACACACAGCAAAGCACTATTTTTCTTCCTCCACCACTCCTCCCTGGCAACCTCGTCCTCCTCCTCCCGATTCTGGCTCCTGGAGTGATGGCTGCACTTCCGGGTGTGGTGAAAACACTGTCCATAAGGGCCCAGGAGTTCCAGCTGCAGCACCCCCTGGCGGTGCCTGTGGGATTCAACAGGGCTACACCCAACTCCAATTCCCATGGAGCCCTGTGGGAAACCGAGGCATTACTCCAACCCAGGGGGGGTGGCCATCTAGCATCCAGGGGGAGGTATTGCACAGTCCATGGCTGCTCCCCCTGAGCATATAACAAAGGGGCGTCCTGGCCAGTCATGGACCCCGGCCGTCCGCCACTATATATATATATATATATGTTGGGAATCTACACAATATCATGAGGCAAAATGTTTTGGCAGGCTTAGTGAAATGACTCAATTTAGGCAGAAATTAACTGAGAAATTTTCAAGCCTGAAGGAAAGGAGGGTAAAGTTTATGTTCAAGAAAATATAAGCATCCTGCTCGTAAAGACAGAATAAGATTTAGGTTTCACTTGTCCTGTCAGTGTAGTACAAGACAGGTTGGGGGGATGGAGTTATATTTTAAGATGAGGAGGGAAGGGTGTGGATCTTACAATATGAATTTTTACCTTGGCGACATAAGCCTGGCAAACATGCATGGGACTGGGCAGACTGGCAGCAAGTGTAGAATAAAATTAGGGTGGGGATGACTCTGTGGGCATGGTAAATGATAAACTGGAAGTGGCCAAGGCGGTAGTATTGACATTATGATGTGAGCTTTAGAAAATGGAGAAATGGGCAAGTTGGCAGAGGATTGGGCAATTTAGAGACAGGTATAGTATAAAATTTGGGTGGCGGGGGCACCTGTTCCTTTCCACATCTATTGGGCAAGTTATGGAAAGAATAAGGATGCTGTGGATATCATGGACTGAAGTTTAGGAGCACAGTACAAATGGGAAAGCTAGCATCAGATTGGGCAGCATGGTGGAAAGGGTACAATACATTTTAGTCTGGATTTTTCCAATGGGTGTGGTACTGGGCAGGCCATGATGTGAATTGACACTATGATGAGGACTACGAGACCATGGGAAATGACCAGTTAGATAGTGTGAGGGGCCGTCTGAACACCATTAGACAGACACCACCACTTTACAAAATACACGTTTATTACAAGAATAAAGTCTGCACAACATACAATGTTCCCAGCACCAATCGCCCTCTATACGGGCCTTTCTCCCAATGTCTGTGGGCCGCCTTTCTTCCTCCTGTCCCTGGAGCTTCATTCTGCTCCAGCTCCCGACTGTAGGAAGGCGGACCCTTTTATAGTCATCCGGATGTGCTCCAGGTGCTCGCTAACGTACTTCCAGCGGCACTTCCTGGTGTGGCGGAAGTGCCGCATGAGCACTTGGAAGCACTCCGGGTGTCCCTGGAAGGTCCTTCCTCCACCTCCCCAGGTGTGGCAGAAGTGTCGATCTTCCTGCCTCAACGATGCTCAGGGTGCCACCTGGCGATGGCCACAGGCCCCAATAGGCTTGAGCCTCCTAGCTCCGTCCCCGTGGTCCCCTCCCGATCCACTCCTTATCGCCCCCAGCTGGGTCTGGCCCCCAGCCTCCTGCCACAAAAGATAGATATGAAGGGCAATATACTGTATAAGACCATGGTCCTCAACCGAAAAAAGGGAGGAGTGCCCTCTCAGGGTTGGGGGAGAGATCCTGCCCCAAGTGGAGGAGTTCAAGTATCTTGGGGTCTTGTTCATGAGTAAGGGAATAATGAAGCGTGAGACTGACAGGCGGATCGGTGCGGCATCCACAGTGATGCGGGCTCCGCATTGATCTGTTGTGGTGAAAAAGGAGCTGAGGCGTAAGGCAAAGCTCTAAATTTATCAGTTGATCTACGTTTCTACCCTCACCTATGGTCATGAGCTGTGGGTAGTGACTGAAAGAACAAGGTCGCGAATACAAGTGGCTGAAATGAGTTTCCTCCGCAGGGTGTCTGGGCTTTCCCTTAAAGATAAGGTGAGAAACTCAGTCATCTAGGAGGGGCTCAGAGTAGAGCCACTGCTCCTTCGCATTGAGAGGAGTCAGATGAGGTGTCTCAGACATCTGATCAGGATGCCTCCTGGACGCCTCCCTGGTGAAATGTTCCGGGCACGTCCAACCGGGAGGAGGCCCCGGGGAAGACCCAGAACATGCTGGAGGGACTATGTCTCCCGGCTGGCCTGGGAATGCCTCAGGACTCCCCCGGAAGAGCTAGAGGAAGTGGCCGAGGAGAGGGAACTCTGGGCATCTCTGCTGAAGCTGCTGCCACTGCGACCTGATCTCGGATAAGTGGAAGAGGATGGATGGATGGATGGGCAATATATAATAGATAGATGTGAAAGGCATAATATAATAGATAAGTGCTGCTTCAGCTTGTTCCCCTAAAATGTGCACCCCCACCCAAATTTCTTTCACTAACTGTCACCAAATATGGGTCAAGTTTATGGTACAGTCAGAATAATGCAAAGGGAGACACTGGCAATGTATTTATTAAAAATAAAGTACACAATAGAGAGAATTACAATGGAGAACTACTGTAAATTGCCAAAATGACAGTAAAAACAAATTAAACAAACCCTGCTGCTCCTCTCAGCCTGCCTACAAAAGTTTTGAACACACATGTGTATCTTGGCAGAGCTGTACACCCACCTGTCTACCTCTTCAATACAACTTCTTACAAAAAAAAAGATAAAAAATAACAATGCAGTGGCCTGGCAACCAGCAAGAAGAAGGATTAGTAGATGTGAGGATGCCAAAACTGGTACACTACTTAGCACAGTCAATGCCACATCCAGACATGTTAGTGCTGCCAATATGAATTCCTAGAAAAATGTAGTTTTATGTATGAATGTATATTTTAATGCATGTGTTTTACATATTAAAAATTAACTGAATAAAACCTACTGTTTGTTGAAAAATGTAAAATAGGCCAATTTACCTGAACAACAATGTACTGTTATTTTGAGTACACAAATGCTACAGCAATTCATTTCTTAGACTTGGCAAATTCAGCTCTTCAAATGGCGTATTCAGTGGTGTATAATCTGCCTTTATGTACTTTTAAATTAGCAATGTCACACTACAGCCTTGGCACAGGCTTAGTTTATCAATGGGAAAGTGTATTTTATTCACCTTGTCAGCTGCATGCAGTATCTGGCTAAGTACAGAAGAGTCATTTTTGAAAAGTTGTTTTTTATTTTTATTTTACAGATGTGTCCATGTGCTTATGCACATTTTTGATAGATACAACCCTAATAACTGCACATATACAGAAGATTAGAAATTAGATGGTTGTCTTTTCTAAGTGATTAAATGCAGATTATGTGACTCACACTGCAAGTAAATGTTTTCCAGTTTAACCCTCACCTTTAGATTGCCACATGCAGGTCACTGAACCTGCTTAAGTAAGTTTTCTAAAAATACAGAATACATATTGTATTATTCTTGCATGGAGAACACAATGCTGCAGATGGTACTGTTTCCATCTCAAACACTCACTCTTCTTGGTTTGAATCCCCTGTGCAAGTTTTGGTCTGCACACTGTTTGTTCTACCCACTGCATTGTCTGCCTGGGCTGTGCTCTGGGTGCTCAGATTGTGTTTCCACATCCCTAAAGATGTGCTTGTCAGGTGTGTGCTGCTGCAAGAGGCTCTGGCTACCTTTGACTCTGAAGATCATTACAACAGGTCATTGTTTATGCTGAGTTCATTCTTGAGTAGATTGCATGTGATTGGTTAGCACATAAATTTCAGCAGGCATTGGCTTTTTCTTCAGATGGTAGCTGATGTGAAAAAAAAATTATCAATTAACACAGCACAGGTATCTTAAAAAATGAAATAATGGATAAGGAATTTAATCGTAACTCTGTGAATTAGCCAAAATTGTATGTCCAGAAAGGAAGCATAGTGGCACAGCAGTACCAATGCTGCCTTGCAGTAAGGAGACCAGGGTTTTCCCGGTGTCTGTGTGGGTTTCCTCTGGTTTCATCTCACGGTCCAAAAACAGTTAGGTTAGGTGGATTGCAGATGCTAAATTGGTTTGCGTGTGTTCACCCTGCTACAGTCTGCTGCCCTGCCCAGGGTTTGCTCCTGCCTTGAGCCCTATTCTTGCTGGGATAGGTTCCAGCTTCCCTGTGACCCTGCTCAGGATACGGTATGCGTAAAAAATGCATGATGAATGAATAGATGGCGAGGAAGATTAACTTTCCAACACTAAACATACAAAAATCTATTAACTACAATATGTTGTGACCATTAAGATCTTTGCATAAAACGTACACCAAAAAAATCAGCAATTGACAGAAATTGGTTTAATGACAGATAAAGAGTCAAAAACTGGGAATCACTAAGAAAGCCCAAATTGAAACCTCAAATGAGCTCAAGAAGTGTTTTCTAATGTGAAGAAGTCTTATCTTGATTGTTAGAAGGTAAAATTTAAATAACATTTTTTTTCTTACCAAGTCATGTCATAATCTGAAAATGTATCCTCTATAAAGCTAATTTGATCAGAAAGAATTCATTTTCTCCAGGGTGTCATGCTACATGTTCAGACATGGCTATCTTCATGTATTTTTTCCACACCTTTTCTTGCTGCTCGTCTTTGGACACACTGTCTCCTTGCAGCTGTATGACAAAATCAATTACCTAGCTGTCACTTGAGGCCTCTTTTCCTGTTTGTCTGAATGTGTAAGTATCTCACATTGCTCACTCCTCGTGTCTTGTGGGAGCCTCATCCATCCAGCTGACAGCCTATTTATTCCTCTCTTTAGCATACACAGTTAAGCATTGAGATCCTCCCTGAATGGAGTCTGCATGTTCTCCCTGTGTCTGCGTGGGTTTCCTCCGGGTACTCTGGTTTCCTACCACAGTCCAAAGACATGCAGGTTAGGTGCTTTGGCGATTCCAAATTGTCCCTAGTGTGTGATTGGTGTGTGGGTGTGTGTGTGCCCTATGGTTAGCTGGCACTCTGCCCGGGATTTGTTTCCTGACTTGCGCCCTGTGTTGGCTGGGATTGGCTCCAGCAGACCCCCGTGACCCTGTAGTTAGGATATAGCGGGTTGGATAATGGATGGATGGATGGATTGTAATTAAGCACTGATTTGGCATCTTCATAAGTCCAGAGATCTGAGAGGACTTAAACATTGTGTAAGGAAATACTTTGAAAATTGTGAATTGAACAGTCAAAGGATGCAGAGATGTACAGTGAAGCAATGATTGCAATATTAATTGTGGAAAAAATAGCATAATACCAAAAGTTGGTACAGCCAGAAGGTAAAACCATTGGCAGAAGGGATTAAAAAATTAAAGAAGTACATGAAATTAGGGCATAAGGTGTAAATGAGGGTTTAACAACAAATCCAGAGACAACATAAACAGCCTACAAATCACAGCAAGAGGTTCCCGGGTGGTTGACTAGTAATTACTGGTACCAAGTAAATGCTGGGGGAGATGTGGCCTAAGACAACCAGGCAATGGAAGGTTTGTCAAAAAAGATATGAGTAAATTAAAAAGTAAAGACAAACAAGAAATGATGTGGTGACTGCAACGGATTGAAGCTGACACAATATATCACATTCATGACGGCTTATGGGTGGTTCAAACGTGCTCAGTGCTCTACCATTAATCTAGTTGAAGCCAAGTTCAAATGAACATGGACGCACTGCTGTGGGATTGTACCATTGTTGAACAATGCACCATAGTGAGATTTCATTTGGCAGAGAGAGTGAAACCTGCTGAAATTCACCTAAGGATGTTTTGACTTGTGTAGATCAGTAAGTTGTTGGGGTACACATCTTGCACAAACTTGACGATACCCTAAGTCAACATGCACTGCGGCATGTGCAAATCTATAGCTGATTTTCTAATGAAGAACTGGGTTTTTTCTTCATACTGGAAGTACTTCAGGTTCTATGGATGAGGTATGGCTCCTCTGGTCCTCTACACAGCTCTCCCTGGCAGCACCCACGGTACCTAATAGGGCTGAGAAACCGAACTCCAATTCCCAGGATGCCCTGCAGGAATCTGGGGCACTGTTATGTGCCAAGGGAGCTGCTATCTAGCGTTTTGGGGGAGGCAGTGTTCAAAAGTAGCTGAAAAGTGTTGCATGGCTGGAATTCATAGCCTGAGTTGGGAGGACTGGTGTTAGAGTCTGGCCAGGGCTTTCCTGTAGCTCTACAAATTTTGGACTTTTTGTCAATTTTGGACAAAGCTTTCCTTGCACTCTTCTCAATATTTTTTGTGGAATTGGCTAGCCAAGCTATTTATGGCAAAGATTTTTTGTGCCCATACTCTTTTATTATGGCCTCTTATTACTGTGCCTTTTTCACATGTGCTTAATAGATAATATAACTCATTTTATACAGCTGTCATCCCACTTTCTTAATCCTTAAGCACTATCCCCTACTTCAGACAAAATAATGACAAAGAATGTTAATTAAGAGACCCATTGGAGTATTGAGTTCAAGCTTGAAATATTTTGGCAAGTGTACATAGAAATTCTTCCTTGAATGTCTCCCACATACTAGTCACAATACTACAAAACTATCAGAGACTGAAAAATGCCTCTGAACCTCATGGTGTGAGCGCTAATGGGTCAGTATCATATGCCAGAATGGAAGAGAGAGAAACCATGACTGTACCTGATGGTTGAGGTCCTTGCCTTTCTAAGACAGTGTGAGCTACTGTATATATGTGTTGAACTGATGTGTTGAGCATGTTAGCTGCATGCCATTGACATTCTGTGTCATGTCTATCATCCTCTCTAGTCTTTCACTATCCTGAAACAAATGCATTCTGTTCCAGTGCAGCCATTGAGAGTGAACTCCACTATGTACCCATAGACGCAGGTGGGCATAGATAGGCCTTCCTCAGATGGTAAAAGCAAGTCTTGCTGAGAAATCTGACTTCAGGGTAAATGCTAATTGTTTTTTGCAGTGAAATTGTGCTCCATGCACATGGCTAAAGTCTAGTTTGTTTACCATGTGTGTCTGCAACCCATCTGACATTGCAACTAACCCCCATCCTTCGTTTTTTGGCTGTTTAGTTAGCATGGCAGCTGCTCATTCCTTTTTCTGTCTGAGCCAGAGACTATGTTAGTCACTTGGTTATGAGGCATTACAGGGCCACCCACAGGTCTAAATCTAGGGGCTGTAAACCACATCTTTGATCTCAACCAGTTTGTCTTTATTTAGATTGGAATTATCATGGGGTGGGCACCATTTCGGACTGTCGGACTCCCACTTTAGACAAATCTGTGAACAATAAACTTAGAATCCTTATTACAGTGCACAACAGCTAAAGTTAGAAATTACTTTTGAATTAACCCCGGTGGAACTTTAATGCATATTCACAAAACTACAAAGTTGTACAAGCTACTGCACTACTCTTTGGTTTGGCGGTGATCGATTCCTGGTTGAAGCAGAAGAAGCTGCATAGTAAGTCTGTAACAGAGATATAAGGATCTACTAATATGGCTGTCTCTTGAAAGATTCATTTAAATGACAGTTTGCTTTGCTTAGTAGAATCTCTGAACAGAAGAATTCAAACTACTTTGAAAGCCTACAGAAGTTTAATCAAACCCAGGAAAGGAAGATATAGTTTGTAGAAGAAGCAATTCAATGGTTAGATTCAGGAAAAACTTTGAACTCGGTTCAAAATCGTTCCTCTTTGGTTTTAAATGTCTCACATCACTGAGCACTAATTGGTTTGCTGAAAGGAAAAATGAAAGACTGAAAAGTTTTAGAAAAACAGGCTGGAGCAAACTCATGCTGAGAACACTTGGATGGATAATGAGCACACAGAGAGCATTCATCAATCTTTCAATCCATTTTCTGAACCAACTTTTTGTCATTTCACTCGACGCAAGACAGGAAGGCACCCCTAGATAAGTCAATAATTCATCACAAGGCACACTCACCCAAACATTTCCACTTCATTCATGCCTTAACAATTTAAAGGTACACAGTAACCTTACTGCTATAGGATATGGAAGGAAAAAATTCAGAAAGCATTTGATAAGGTGCCACATGACTGGTTGGGCATAAAACTAAAAGAAGTGGGAGTTCTGGGTGTTGTTTGTAAATGGGAGCAGAATTGCCTCAAACACAGGAAGTAGACGGTTGTGGTGCGAGGGACCTTATCAGAATTGGCGGATGTTAAGAGTGGTGTTCCACCGGGCCACTGCTATTTTTAATATATGTAAATTATTTGGATAGGAATATACTGTAAGTAACAAGATAGTTAGGTTTTGCAGATGATACCAAGCTAGGTGGATTGGCAGATAATCTAGAGTCCATTGAATAGTTTCAGAATGTTAGGTTATATAGCACAATGTGTGGAGTACAAGTCCATGAAGGTTATGCTGAAGGTTTATAACACACAAGTGTAGGACAAAGTAGGCATTGCCCATTCTGCTAGGCTTTAGTGGCACACCAGGCCTGCTAAGAAAGCAGATTTAACAGGGATAAAGGCATCCATCCTCCACTTCCATTCCAAACTAAGTGACTGAATTCAAGCTTGTACTAGGATCTGTTTGGAGGTTCCACGATCTGCTCATCAGGTTTGCACTGACATCTCCCCAGAGGTCCCTCTGCAGACTTCTTGAGCCACAAGGTTGCAAAATGGACACATTCAAGAACAAAGACCTGTAATTCAAGGATTGACAACTAAGATGGACAGAAGACCCAATCATTAGAAAACAATGATTTTATAACTGGAAGTGACTTTTAATCCAATCAGGAGAAGGTTCAACCTTCCTTTAAAACTCTCTGCACCATCCTGAAATTACTCTCTAGGATATTCACTGGACACTCACTGGACTCCCCGGGGATTCTCTCAGGGCACCATTTCTGGGATTCTCTCAGTGATGGGGAAACATACATGATGCCCTTCTGAACCCTGGTCCGTGAAACCTAATAGGTCAAGAACCGTTCTTTCCATGAAGACTTGTTGAACCTGAAGCTGAAACCCAGTCTTTCAAGTAAAGCCATCAGTTTAAGAAAAGAACTTCAGCATCTAAACTCTTGGGCCAGAATGAGTAATGCCTTCTCCCGATGAAGCATCAAAAGACAGCAGAAGACAAGCTGAGGAAACAACAGCACAGCTCTGACAAGGATCATGCTATAAAGAGAAAGAGTGCACTCCAACACATGAACAATCCTCCACTTGAACCTGGAGCATCCATAAACAGTTGATATTGTAAAAATAATTAACTATGGCAAGATAAATTACAACTTTAAATAACCAGTAAACAGCCAGCCACTGTATGTTATATGTTTGTCTGTCTAGCCTGTCTGCATCCAGTCTTATGTGTCAATATATAAATGCATTTGTCATATTTCTATAATCCTGTGGTTTATTAATAAACTGTATAATTCTGTTTCTTAAAACAAGCGGGCTTCAGTTACCTTTATATAAGTTTAAAGGCTAGAGACCACCTCCTTACAACAGAGAAAGGAAACATAAATAAAGTAGGAGCTTAAAGTGGAGAAGGACAAATTAATTCTAATTGTCTTTACCACACTACTAGCATGTACACGTATCTTGCTCAACAAGCTGACCTGTTGTAAGTCTGTGGGTAACTGATGTTCTATACTATTTAAAATTGGAAAAAAGTAATTTTCTCACTTAAAGGACCTGTTCAAAGCCTTTTTAAAATATGGCAAAATCTAATTATTCAAATCTTAGAATATGCATTTATATTCGGAGAAAAGGACATTCTCATTTCTTTGTTGTTTTTAAAGGCATGCTATTGGCTCTCCTCTCTTTCTTTTGGATGGGGTTTGAATTCTGGCTTGTTATGTTTGACATGATTATATGGAATATTGCTTTCTTCAAATAAATAAACAGAAACAAATTAAAAAAAGCAGGAGACTTGCCAAATTATTAAATTAATTACCGGGTTTTGCCAAGAGCAAAATGGCAATTAATTAACCAAATTAAAATTTATTTTTCAAATCCCACATTATTATGAGGTCTTCCTGGCTGGGTGTCGTATTGATTATTAGTCATCAAAATCTGCACACTGGTTAGACCTCACCAGGAGTACTATGTGCAGTTTTGGTCTCCAGTCTACAAAAGGGGTGCTAGGAAAAAGTCCAGGGAAGAGCGACTAGCCTGATTCCAGGGCTACAGGGGATGAATTATGAGAAAATCTCTTTGGGCAAACAGAGATTAAGAGAATTGAAATGTTTAAAATTATGAAGATAATTAGTACAGTGGATGGGTAGATACAGTTGGAAACTTGTTAATGGTAAATTTCACACAAACATTGGGAAGTTTTTCTTCACACAGTGATCCACAGACATCTTGAATTAGTTACCAAGTAGCATGGTAGACAGTAAGACTTTAGGGACTTTCAAAACTAGACTTTATGTTTTATTAGAAGAATTAATCGGATAGGCCTGACACACTTTGTTGTGCTCTCATCTAGATTGTTCTAATGTTCTAAGGAAAATAGAGCAGCTAGATAAAAGCAATGCAAACTTGGGGTAAACATGAAAACTCAGGAGAGACGCGGACCTAATTAGGAAAAGCAGTCTTAACGTTTGGGCCACCAGGCCACACAATACAAAAAGAAGATTGCTGTGGGATGCAAGCACATATCCTAGAACATAACACTGTAAATTCTAAAACTGACATCAGATTGAGCAGTCTGCAACAGTTTCTGAAATGACAGTAAAAATTTCAATTTGTACATCTTGAGGTAAAAAGAGAGCAAATATTTTTGAAAACTGTACATTGTGTAAAAGAATTCACTCGACACACTTAAAAAAAGGTTTTGGGGGAAAGCAACCTATATAATATTCCTGGCTGCAAAAGAGTCTTTGTATAATATAGAGATGTTCTCCATATCGAGTCCAAAACAGAACTGAAGAAGGGTTGACAAGATGGCGGCTTTAAGGGATAGGACAGGAAGTGATGTAAGGGGACCGGAAGTGATGTTTCTTCATTAGTCAGCTGTAACTGGAAGTGATATTCTCCTAGGCGCTGAAACTGGAAGTGATGTCATCTGTTTTAAATCAGACAGGTTTTTCCGCAGCTGGTCTGTAGAGATAACATGAGAAGGTTTAGTGCATAGGCCTGGCATGGAATTACCTTTGCTTGGTCCATACAACATCTTCCTAGTTGCACGTGTGTGACAATTGAAATCAAGATGTACATAGAAAGATCTTGTAATAATATAGTGGGTAAACATATGCAGCACATGCAGCATACTACGACAACAAAGATACACTAAAGGATACCATTATAGATCTCAGGGCTGCCTGAATTATGAGAGGCTAGCCCTCCTCTCCTTCAAGGTTGTTGCACCATCAAAGTGTCCATTTAATGTACTGTTTATTTAAACAAGGCATACAGCATCTGTTTTTATTTTTTTCTCTGATTTAGGAGTTTATACACCATGCTCACCTGAAAGAGTCGAGTTGAGCTAAACACGGACCAAGCCGATGACAAAAGTTGCGACAAATAGATCCAATGTCATTAATAATTATGAAGAATGATGCTAAGGCATACCCTGGAAGCGATGCCCGACTGCCACAAAAAATAAGCAAGGGCTACTGGCTCATGGGTAGAGCCTACTAAAGAAGTTAGTCCAAGTGAAATCATTGTGTATTGCCACATTGAATATTGGAACACTAACTGGATGAAGTAGGAACTTACCAAAATACTTCAGTAGTGCAAAGTCAACATCATGTGCGTACAGGAAACCCAGTGGAAGGGTCAAAAATCACAAGATATCAGTCATGGCTACAAGCTTATCTATAGTGGGGTGACTAACAGAAAAGGATTAACAGAAAATCATTAACTCTGAAGTGCACAGCCAAGTTGCTGAGGTACACCAATACTCTGATCGCCTGATGTCCATTGTCATTGCCCATTGTCCACTGCCACTGACTACCAATTTTTGGCCTATGCTCCGCAAACTGGCCGTGATAAAGAAGAGAAAGAACTATTTTGGATGAAACTACAAGATTATTTTGTTGTCCTATTTTGGTATGCGCAACGACGATGGGTGTTGAGTCCTTGACTTTGCTGAAGCATCATCAGTAACACGTCCTTTAAGAAATGCTCTAGCTACATGATCACCTGCGTCAGCGATTATCACAATAGCCAGATTGATTACATTCTAGTACAACAACATGATTTTCCTACTGTCACAAATATGAGGGTCATTTCATCCAAGTGCCTCATCCTGCAGCACAAGATGCTCATCATTGATATGAAGGTCAGCAAACAGGCAAGTAAAGATGGTGGCAACGTGGGCTCTGAGAAAATCAAATGGTGGAAGTTGTACGATCACAAGATGAACCTTCTGAATCAATTTGTGTTCCCTCCAGTCATCGCTGATTCAATTGATGCCACCTGGAAAACTTTATGTAGTTCCATTGCAACAGCAATGAAGACAACCCTTGACACCACTAAGTCAGGCAGACAGTATAACAATAAACAGGCTTATCTCTTGACAGATGTCAAGCAGAACGTTCAAGAGAAGAAAGAGGCATATAAGAATTGGTTCTTGGAAAAGACAAGTGAAAATTGAGAGAGGTACACTGCCACAAAAAGGGAAGCCAAGAAGGCAATCATAGAGCACTACCAAAACTGGGAGAAATGGAGGCCGCTGCATATAGCCTTTCATGACCTCAAGAAGACTTTTGACTAGGTACTACTACAGTTGATCTGGTACACACTATGGGACCATGGAGAGCCTGAACAGCTGGTCAACTGGGAACAAATGTTCTATAAGAGTGCCAAAAGTTGTGTGCGAGTGCAGCCGGCAATTTTGGCAGCTTCCACGTAAAGGTTGGGGTACACTAAGGCTCAGCACTGTTGTTGCTGCTCTTCATACTGGTTATGGATACCATCATGCAAAACCTGCAACTGGACATTCCATGGGTCCTGCGCTATGCCAATGACAGCAGCTGCTACAACTAGGGAAGAATTGGAGCACCAAGTCCAAGTATGGAGTGACCACCTCAGTTAATATGGTCACCGCCTCAACATTAAGAAAACTGTATACCTGGAGACCATCCCAAACAATGGCAATATCCTGGTTAGTGATGAAGGCCTGAAAAAGACCACTAGCTTCAGGTACCTAGGATCACACTTGCAAAGCAACGGAGCAACAAAGTGTGGGGAAGGGTGAATGTGGCCTGGATGCGCTGAATGGGGCTAAATGCTGGCCAGCCACCAAGAGTGCTGAGCGCCATCTCCATGCTATGGAGATGCACATGTTCCACAGGACTGCTTGTGTGACTATCCTAGACCGCTACCACAATGAAGGAATTCTACGGAAAATAGGAGTTGCACCAATCATGGAGAAAATGCGACAAGGGTGACTTCAATGGTATGGACACATCCTACGGGCAGCTCTGGGGACTGCCACTGACATTGACTACCACTTCACAGTTGATGGCCAAAGCCCATGAAGATGACCAAAGCATAGATGGCAGGACACGATCAGAGAGAACATGAAGATCACCCAATTACTGCGGAGCTATGCACTTGATTGTGTGTAATGGCAAACTGCAATCCAAATAATGGACCCTGAACCAGTGGAACAATGCTAAGGTGAAGGGTTGATGCACCATTCTAGTTAACTAAGTAATAAAAAAGACATAACAAATTAGACTATATTGTGAAAAATGTTGAATATAAATCTAGAGATACAATTCTTACACTGTATAATGTGTTAAGTAGAACACATCCAGGGTAGGTTGTGCAGTTCTGATCAACACGCTGTAAAAATGCAGCAGTTCTATCCTGACCGTATAAGGGAAAGCTGTGTAGTGACCTAATTCAGGTGCTTAAAATTCTCAAAGGCATCTTTAAGCTTCACACAGACCTCAGTGGAAATTAATGAAAAGTGTGTAAGACTCAAGCCAGGAAGCACTCTTCCAATAGAGAGTTGTAAACTGGAACAAAGTAGCAGGTCATATAGATGAAGTGGAAACCATAACAACTTTTGAAATAATAAGACTCTTAACATTTAACTTGTGTCGATATTAGAAGTTATTATAAGACTAATTAAATAAGATGCTGCTTTTAAGTGAATAAACAGGGAAGGTTTACATTATTTTTTTAAACTGTGCATTTAAACAGAATTTTAGCAGGCAAGTGCCCTTTTGGACAGCAGAACATCCTGACTCAGAGGATATACAGGAGAGAGAAAATACTGTTAGATATGCAAATATAAAAATAAATTATAAAAAGGGATATTACTATTAAATTTCATAAGATTAAGATCAGATATACTGACCAGTGTGAATATGCTTGAAAGAACATATGAAATAGTTGCTTGGGATCTTGCCGTTAACATGTTATCATATTTAGCCAAAAGTAGCTTCACTGACAAGTAACAAAACCATTGGAAATTATCAGTCTGATTTTAGCTGTAGTAATTCTTGCATGCTCAGCCACCAAGGCATTCTATGAAGGAAAGAAACAGAGACGCTACAATTGGCAAAGATAGAGAGGGACATCACAAGAAGAGAAGAATGAACAAGCATCACCTCTGGCCTAAGAAGATAAGAACTGCAGCAACTAGCTGTGAGACTCTGTTTTGAATCATTCAGATTGTATGTCTTTTTTATTTTATCACATATTTGGGTATATATCTGGTTTCTCTGCAAGTAAAGTTTGGATATTGTTGCACTGAAACTGCTTTGTTGTTTACACAAAGCACTCCGACTCACATCATAATTGTAAAAAGGTTCAGTAATATAATGATCTGTGTTCATTCAGGTTAAATCCTTTCAAAGGTAGTGAACTGGGAACAGGCTGTGTTCTGTGATTCCAGCAGGTTCAGGCCCCTGGCCTTTGTAGGGCATTCAGAAGTTCAAGTTAAGTGTCTTTATTGTCATACCATCCACTCACAGTATTGTAACATACACTGGCATGAAATAAAATTCTCCACAACTGCAATGCAACATATACATAAATACAAAAGAAGTGCAAGAGAAGTAAAGAACTATTCGATACTATAAATAGATAGATACATAAATACATAGATACACAGTAGAGATACATGAATACAAATTAATAAACAAACAAACAAATAAATAAAGACAAAAATACAACAGTAGTCACAAGTATAACAAACGTACTACATATAAATAAGCTACTAGGAGCAGATCCAAGGGCAGGGAGGCAGCACAGTTTAGAGTCCCGACAGCTAAGGGGTAGATGCTGTATCAGAACCTGGCAGAACTGGTTTGAATGCTGTATTACCTTCGTCCAGATGGTAGTGGGACTAGGAGACCTTGGAAGTGGTGGGAGAGGTCCATCACAATGATGTAGGCTTTGTGGGTGCAACGCTTTATAAAGTGGTATTTAATGGAAGGCTGAAAGGTATGAACAATCTTTTCTGCATTGTGCACTATCCATTGTAGGAGTCTGTAGGAGATCTGGAGGCTTGCCTTCTCCAGCCTTCAAATGAAGTGAAGACACTGCTATACCTTCTTGGCTATGGAGGTGTTGTTAATTGACCTAGTACGGCCCGCTGCACATCAAGGAATTTGGTGCTATTGACTATTATCACTACAGAGCCCTCGATGTGCAGTGTGGTGTGATCAACATAGGTCTTCCTGGGGCCATCTCTTTCGTCAATGTTCAACCCTTGCAGTGGGGGAAACTGAGAGGAAGGTGGGTCTTGGCCATTGTTAAGGTATTTCAGAGGTTTTGTGTTAAATCCATTTCAAAGGTAGTTGCCCCTTATTAAGGATTCCAGTGGTAAATATTGCATTGCATGTGTAAAACAGGGTCAAGAATTTGGGCATTTCTGGATTAGCTTGTCCAACAGTAGGAAAAAAAACCTTTGGAGGCTAAATTCCCTTCCATGGAGACTTTTGTGATAAAACATTCTCTTCAATGAAATCAGGATTTTATTACCACCAATCCTTGTAATCAAAGTAACAGATGACTCCAACAGAAAAAACAAACTGTTAGTGAAAATTCTTATCACCTAATAAGAGAGGAGAGGATATAAAAAATACAAAGGTAGAAAACTGCAAAAATGAAAAAAGCAGACTAAGAAACCGAAAAATACAAGAAAAATATAATTCCAAGAGCTGTCTGGAATGAGTGAAGATAAAATATTGAAAAGGTGTGGACAGTTACTTAACAAATTTACTGACACATTTTTGTGTAAGTTTAAGGACTCACCTTGTCCATTTACTTACATCAACATGGAACTGTATTTTTACATTGATGATCAAATTGACTTTAAATGTTTATGAAGTTTTAATAAATAATTGCACATTAACCTGAGGTAATCTTATCTATTTTTGTCTCAACTCTTTGGCCATCAATACATATATAATTATTTCTGATGTAATTTGTTATAATCCAGTACAATCTTTTAAAATTGAATTATTTTGTTCTGTAATCTAATTTAATGGCTCTTCCTGTTTTCATTTTAAAGTGGAAGAGCTCAAGGAAAACTAGATAATATTCATCGGAAAGTGCCTTAATTGTGTTTGATAAATAGAGCCAGTCCTTAAATGTCAGTTCTAAGAGGCCCATTTAGACTGCAGCATCTAATTGCATAAAAGCTTATCATCAGGCTTCCTGATTTTATTTAACTTCTACAGGAGACGTCAGCTGGACTTGAAGGACATAGCATTTTCATTGATGTGAATTTCATGTTTGAAAACTAATTTGGTATGGCATTGAACAGTAATCTCTATAAATAATATTCTAACGGCAATTGCAGTGACCAATAAAAACTCTTTCCATTATGGATGAATCACCAAATTATGGTATTTAAATGATAAATGCATTTTTCCACTTCAGATGCTTTTATTTTATGAGAAGGACTGTACATTAATTCAATAAAAATATGTATGCAATTCAATGAGTTATTTAGGCAGCGAATACAAACTTTTAAAGAACAAGAACATAATTTTCAAAACTTCCTTTTCTTTTGTGTATCGGGAAAAGGAAGAATAAAGATCTGTAAGTCATATCCCTGTTCACCCAGATCGACTCAATACTGATATTCATCTTGTTTTCAGAAGAACCTTTGAATTATGAGCAGGATTCTTCTGCCACAGCAATTCTGTATTGTGAATTCACCTTTTAATGGTTGTCTTTATTTATTCGTAAGCCTTACATTAAACACTGCTATATTGACGATAAAATAGCTGACATTTTCTGCAACTATTCTTTACTACTTTAATTATCTATCATGTAGATACATTATTTACACCAATTAGAAACAACATTAAAAATACCAGCCTAATAGCGAGAAGATCCTTGTTGTGCTGCCAAATCAGCTCTGACCTGTCAAGGCATGGACTCTGCAAGACCTCTGAAAGTGTCCTGTGGTATCTCACACCGAGACATTAGCAGACGATGCTTTAAGTTTTGTAAGTTCAGCTGTTGGCCTCCACAGATTAGACTTGTTTTTCCACCACATCCCACAGATGCTCAACCTGATTGAGATTCTGGGAATCCAGAGGGCAAGTCAACACCGTGAACTTTTTGTAATCTTCCTCAAACAATTCCTGAACATTTTTTTAGTGTGACAGGGCACATTATCCTTTTAATAATTTTGCTAAGTGTCTTTTGACTACAGGTTTGGTTTGTATTGTGTATTTTTTATTTTAAACACTGACATCATGACAAAGTTGAATTTGATTAATATGCTGCAGCTCAAGACTAAGGATAAGAGGAGAACCTCCATATGGCGTGAGGTCACGAATGGAACCCCATAGCTATTTGTTCTTAGACCATTATCTTTTTAAATTTATATTAACGAGATTGATATTATTATACCTAGTAAAACTGTGAAATCTGTAGGTGATACAAACATTTGAAGAACAGCAGATACTAAGGAGGCAGCAGACACAGTTTGAAAAATGCTCTGACACTCTTCGAAGCTGTCAACCATTTAGAATTTGCTGTTTCAAGAACAAAGCTGGAAAGTGCTACATACAGGCCAAAGGAACATTAAGTTATAAATACTAAATGAGGGAGATATTTATATTGTGCAACATTCTAATTATCCAGTCAACGAAGAAATTTAAAGAAGAAAATAAAATTTAGGAAATATTGAAAAAAGTATTAAATAAAAGTCAAATGGTGTTATAATTAGGCTGTATCATGTGCTAATGAAATTGTGTCTGGAAACTGAGGCCAGGAAGCACTTCATTACACAAAGAATTGTATGGCTCTGGACGAAAGCAGAACATCAAATAAAAGAAGCAGGAACTATGACAACATCTGCGAAACAAACAAGCATTATGGACTGACTGATCTCCTTCTTGGTTTTCTGACATTATGAAGTACACAACAGAGTTGTAAGAGTTGCCACATGGACCAACGTTTGTCAAAAAGGTCAAAACCAAAACAAGCAATTATTGTCAAAAACGGCAAATCCCAATATGTTAACCAAAAATCAAAGACACACAGAAATCCTGATACTTTAAGGAAATTATTTTATTGGCTTAACTGATTGACTGATTTACTTTGTGAATCCAGAAACCTGGACCTGGCAGAGAGTGAACTGCCATCTCAAATAAAATGGTGAAAACAGAGAGCTGTTACCAGCAAGGTAACTGTTTGTAACAATTATAGTACAAAGGTGTGTCATAAAATAATAAACAAAATATGTTGAGAATTAATGACCAAGGGTGGCACAGTGGCGCAGTGTGTAGCACTGCTGCCTCGCAGTTAGGAGACCCAGGTTCGCTTCCTGGGTCCTTCCTGAGTGGAGTTTGCATGCTCTCCCCGAGCCTGCGTGGGTTTCCTCCCACAGTTCAAAGGCAAGCAAATCAGGTGCATTGGTGATCCTAAATTGTCCTTGGTGTGTGTGCGCCCTGCAGTGGGCTGACGCCCTGCCCGGAGTTTGTTTCCTGCCTTGCACTCTGTGTTGGCTGGGATTGGCTCCAGCAGACTCCCGTGACCCTGTAGTTAGGATACAGCAGGTTGGATAATGGATGGATGGATTAATGACCAATTCAAAATGGAAAGGAACCTCACATACTACATACAAAATAAACTTCTGCGTGTATAAAAAACTCAAAAGCATAACACTTTGTCCAACTAATGGTTCAAGAATAAGTGGTTTAGAAAATGAATGAATGAATCTTTGAAATCTCTTTAAACTTTTCTGTCATTTTATGCACCTAGTCATTTATCCCATTTATTTTTAAACGCTTATCTATTTCTGCATCATTATTAAAAATTAAATTCAGTACTGAATATTTACCATGTGACTATAATACACATTATTTATAGTTTAATATGTTCAAGAGATCCCAAAGGGTTATTCATTACTGTTTTCTGAATTCTATCTTCATTAACACAGAATATCAACTCACGGCAGGCTTGTTGGTATCACAGCATGCTGCGTTTAAAAAAGCACAATTAAAAATCACTTCAATGATTTCCTACTTTTGTGATCTATTATTTATTTCTTTCTCTTAGTTCAAATTTGGGCAATTAAAATTATCAATTACTACTGCATGTCGTCTAAGCTAACGATTTGATACGATTATAATATATTTTACTGATGGTTAACTACTTTGTATGCTGATAATTGTATTTTCTACAAGAAATTAATAAAGATGTATTATTTTGTTGGTTATGTTTTTGCCACCTAGCAGTAACTTCATCCATTATCTTATTTAAGCAGGTTTCAGTGACTGAATATTGCATTAAGGAGAAAAGCTAAATTATTCAGGAGACAAATTTCTTTTGAAAAATAAAAAAAGAACCTAAAGAATTTATTTATCACTGACTTTTGACTCCAAATGGTTCTCAGGCTCAGACCTTACCACTTCTTTTTACTGCATGGCTGCCATGTTTTTGTACTGAGTGCTGCCTGCCAGTGAGCCCAGGTACTCTTTGATCGTCGCTTTTTCAGAACTGAGCTGCTGGCTCACGACTCTATCTGCTTTGAAGCATCTTTAACAAAATCTCAATTTCACACCACTGCTTTGCAGATTTAGGTCCAAATATATTCATTAATATACAGTATGGCATATTCCCCAACTAAAGCATGCAGATTTAAAATATTACTGTAAACTCGTGCCCAACTCCTTCATGTTCTTGATCTTTTTAAATAATTTTTTACCATTTATATTGAACTCATCCCTATTATTTGAACATATTTCTGTTGCTGCTTCAGAATAACATTCTATGTGTTTGAATCCATTAACTCCACCACAATTATTTTAAAAACATTAGAGTTTCTTGTGGCAGGATTTGTTGTTGGAGTATCTGCTGACCACCTCGAGTTATTTAAGCTGCTGTCTGTTGTGTTTTTACGATTACAATAACAGTAAGACAGATAGCCATGCAGCAGTTGAAATCTCTTGTGCTTTTCTTTACCACATAAGATACTGTGCAGATCTTGTTAATACCATTTTGGATGGACTGCTGCCTCAACCAGGATGGAGGGGGGTTCCTTACAAGGGCAGGAGGCCATAATGGGAGCACAAGGATGTTTCGGTGTCCTGAGCAGGAGGGTATCACCTCCTTGTCAGGACATAAAGCCTGCTTGGATGGAGAGAGGTTGGCTGTTCCTGGGAGTTATGACTTCCTCCCCTGAACATGATGGCAGCATCCCATGGTTGGTACTCCTATATGGATAATCACAGAGCAGGTTGGGAATTGCATTCACAAGAGGTTGCACTGTGGGGGTTCTTGAGTGCCACCAAGGGGAGCTTCAGGAGAACAGTATACCTTCTGTGAAGAACTTTCGATGTGCAAGGCTGTGGCACTCCCAGGTCCGATATTAAAGAAGCTGGTTTTGTCTGCACCAGTAGTCAGAGTCGGGAGGAATGTGGATGAGACTATGTGGGGGGTGTAAGGAGAAAAGAAAACATATTATTGTATTGAGCTACTATTGAAGAGGATTTGGAAGTATTGTAAAATTAAAAACATATTGTGTTTGAATCCAGGAACGTACCATTTACTTTTGCCTCAGTGATGCCCCTACCCGTTATGATATGTCCATATGCTGTACAGCTCTAGCAACAACACATGCAAATTAACTGCAAGGTGCAGGCACACCACACATATTATACAAGTCTACGTACTGTATACATAACACTGTCCATCACAGCATGAAGCAGAACACAGAAGACACGTCTGTCTCTTGTGCAAATGCCCCCTTAGAGAGCACCTGACGTGTTCTATTCTTACATCTGACTGTGACCCCCTGTGTTCAGATGCACATTACATTAAAAATGGACAAAAATATGAACTGCAGTGTAGGCAGGATTTAGCAACTTCAATGTTTGTGCAAAATTTACCCTTAACAAGTTTCCAACTGTGTCCCCGTGTTCTTGATGAGCTCATTTTAAAATAACAGTCTCGATCCACTGTACTAATTCTCTTCATAATTTTGAACACTTCAATCATGTTTCCTCTTAATCTTCTTTTGCTTAAACTGTAAAGGCTCAGCTCTTTTAATCTTTCCTCATAATTCAACCTCTGTAGCCCTGGAATCAGCCTAGTCGCTCTTCTCTGGACCTTTTCTAGTGCTGCTATGTCTTTTTGGAGCCTGGAGACCAAAACTGCACACAGTACTCCAGAAGAGGCCTCACCAGTGCATTATAAAGGTTGAGCATAACCTCCTTGGACTTGTACTCCACAGATCGTGCTATATAACCTAACACTCTGTTAGCCTTCTTAATGGCTTCTGAACACTGTCTAGCAGTCAAATTCATGTTCAGCCATATTGTCACATGTAACATTCTTACTGGCGTGTCTCCCGCAGGTCAGTGACCATGGTGCAAAGCCAACAGCTGACAATGATGACAACACGTATGTTAAACACAAGTTCACAAGGTGTATATAAGAACACACATCACGTACACTCATGCAGGTGTCAGCAGCAGTTGAGCAGCCTTAGGACCCGAGGATAAAAACTGTTTGAATTGACTGGTTGGAGTGCTCATGGTCCTGTGCCATTTGACAAGACAGATAAAGGAGTAGAACGACTATGCAGGATGGCAGATGTGTTTAACCATACTGTTTTGCCTTTCTGGGCAGCATGTGTTAAAATGGTCCTGAACAGAAGACAGCTGTGTGCCAGGAGGCTGGTGTGAGATCCGCTCATTGTCTGTGTGGATTTTTTCCTGTTTATCCTTCCACATCCTCAGACACAGATGTTGGGTTTACTCTCAACTCTAAACTGGTCCTGTATGGGAGTGCATATGGGTGAGCCCTGTGACTAGAATAACTAAACATTTTTCTTGGAGGATTTTATCTTGCATTCAGTGCCACAGAAGTCTGCAGCTTAAAAAAATTCTATCAATCGCTTTTCAATTATTTATTTTTTCACAGAATGTTCTAGCTTCTGATGGAATGCGACTGCTGCCAGCACAATGTGCTTCTCTCCAAGGTGACAAGTGACAGAGAACATGTGGGATCTGTGGCTGAAGGAACATTTGATTACAATTATTTTTTCATACTTTTTTGTAATTTAATTATATGTAGTGAGAATTATCTTCATATAAAATAAATATTTTAAAGAATATGACATTTTCATTTACAAAATATGTGAATTGAAAAAATAACAGCTTGTAAAGGGGAGAGCATACAGGAGGCTTATTGACAGGACTGTTAAGGGAATACAACAAACCTGTGCAATTTTTAAATCATCATGTTTAAAAACAGTAAACATTTACATTGCTGAATGTTATTTTTATTTATTTTTTAATGCAAGAAAAAATGAAATGGGTCATCTAAGTCATTCTAATATGATCTAAAAATGTGAGCACTCTAGTAAGGGAATTTGTTCCAAAGAGAAATAGTGTGAATTAATTATGTATTCTCTCCAGCACTGGGCTTAATAGAAATACAATAGCATATTCTCTCATATGTTAGCTACAGAGGTTGCAGGCATTCACACAGGTTTTCAAACCAGCATAAATATTTATTAGTCACAGCTACTATTATGAACAATAATAACTCTATAAACTATTCTCCTACTTCCCAGTCTTGTCTTCTTGCACACATTTGCCTTCACTGCAGTGAAGTACTGTATCTGTTTTGCTACAGTGCGCATGTGGTGTGTTTTGTGATCAAATTTTAATTAGGATTAAACAGCAGTATAAAAACCAAGGACAATATAAACCATTTTAAATCATAATAATTAAAACCATAATTGGGTCAGAGATCAGCCCCACCAAATGACTCCTGCCACCTCCGAACCCAGCCCTGGATTCAGGGACATGAGTGAAGAGAAACTTGAGCCAAATCAGAGAAGAGGCACCAGCGCACACAGCAGGCCCCAGGGAAAGAAAAGAAATGCTCAAAATTAAGAAAAAGGTTAGCAACACCGACAGGTGGGTACCCCAGACCACTCTAGACTTGTTTGAAGTTTATACATGCCCGGTTGTATCCTAACAAACTGTTAGCAAAGTTGTTAAGATTATAAATTTTGATAGTGTCTGCTTATTGCCACATGTACGACTTGCCTTTCTTGTTCAATTATTCATTCTTTTCTCAAACTCAATTGGGCCAATATACTGTAACAGAGGCAGCAAAGTCAGTCCTGGAGAGTCATAGTGGCTGCAGGTTTTAGTTCCATCCTAATTGTTTAATGAGAAGTCATTTGTTGTTAGAACATTAGAACATCTAGACGAGAACAGGCCATTCAGCCCAACAAAGCTCACCAGTCCTATCCACTTGTTTCCTCCAAGAAAACATCAAGTTGAGTTTTGAAAGTCCCTAACGTCTTACTGTCTACCACACTACTTGGTAGCTTATTCCAAGTGACTATCGTTCTTTGTGCAAAGAAAAACTTCCTAATGTTTGTGCGAAATTTACCCTTAACAAGTTTCCAACTGTGTCCCCGTGTTCTTGATGAACTCATTTTAAAATACAAGTCTCGATCCACTGTACTAATTCCCTTCATAATTATAAACACTTCAATCATGTCACCTCTTAATCTTCTTTTGCTTAAACTGTAAAGGCTCAGCTCTTTTAATCTTTCCTCATAATTCAACCCCTGTAGACCTGGAATCAGCCTAGTCGCTCTTCTCTGGACCTTTTCTAGTGCTGCTATGTCCTTTTTGTAGCCTGGAGACCAAATCTGCACACAGTACTCCAGATGAGGCCTCACCAGTGCATTATAAAGGTTGAGCAGAACCTCCTTGGACTTGTACTCCACACATCGTGTTATATAACCTAACATTCTGTTAGCCTTCTTAATGGCTTCTGAACACTGTCTGCAAGTCGATAGCTTAGAGTCCACTATGACTCCTAAATCCTTATAAGGTGTACTCTTGATTTTCCGACCGCCCATTATGTATTCAAACCTAATATTTTTACTTCCTATGTGTAATAGTGTATGTTCCAATGTATAATACTTCCTTGTTGTTGAATCTCTTATTATTTAAGCGCCATTTTTATGTTTCACTAACTACGTTACCCGTCAAAGTCAGGTAACAGAATAAATATAAAAACATTTGATAGCTCTTGCCTTACATGGACTATTAGCATTGGTCTTACACCTTTCGCTGATATCCTCATGTGTTTCAACCTGTGTTGGCTAGAGGTTCCAATCTCAATTCTGTCCCCATTAAACCTGCTCAGACTATCATTACAGGGCTTGTTGCTCATCTCCTCTCTGCTTTTTGACTACCACCAATGGTAGATGAGCCTCCATTATCCACTGTGAAAACATCATTTATAGTCTCACAAATAATTCCCACCTTTGAAGGTGACTGTCAGCGTTCCTCCTATACCTTTCCTTATGTGTGTTTGCTTCACACTCCCTGTCTCGATCATGCTTGACTGAGCAATCCAAGCAAAACTGGCCAATCAAACCAACATCAAACTGACCAATGAGATTGCTCAGAGAAACAGTACAATTTTATTAGAGAGTAGATTTTTGTTGTCTTGCTTGTTAAGATTCCCTAACTCTGATTGATTATTTTAGTCTTAAAAAGCTGCATTCACTGTTTCTAACTGCTTCTTATTCATGTAAATAAAAGCATAGGCTATTTGGATGTCTGTTTGTTTGCCTGATTGCTAATCATACAGAAATGACGGAACTGATTTTTACAAAATGTTCACATGTGTCTTGCTGTTGGTCCAACTTAAAATACAGGCTATATGGAGTATGGGGAAGAATTGCTATAAATGGAGTTTGGAACACTCAAAAAAACAGTGCCAACGCAAGGACAATTTTATAGCGGCCAAAGCAGAATATCATCTAAGAACAAGTATGTACAGCTTTTCTTCTAAATTCATTTGGATAAATTGTCTCACTGAATTACAGTTTTTGTCTTTTTGTCTCATTGTGGGTTGTGTTTTGCCATGTTGAACTTCTAAATGTTTTTTTCCCAGTTTATTTATATCCAGGCAATGTCAGGCCCTTTGGCTAGTTAGCAATAAGATGTAAATGACAAAATAACCGTTCTCCATCTAATGTTTCTATTTACATCTGAGAATTTCTCATCTGCTTCAGACTACAAATCATTCAAATGCTATCCCTGGAAAAGGAAACCAATCTACAATATAAGAATGTCCTGACATGGCAGAATGAAAACACTAACAAACCATAAGATTAAATAAGATCTCTAAATGGAAAAGATTGGTTTCTAATTAAACAATTGGGTTGGAAGAAAAACCTGAAGGAACTACAGCCCTCCAGGATCAACTTTGCCGACCCCTGTGATAAAGGATTCCTAGGACCCAAAGCCTATTTTTATAGTTCTGGGCACAAAGAAGGAACCAAAGATGGGGGGTGCCAGTGTTGGCAAGGTATATTCATGCGGACAGCTACACCCTCTTGCAAGTGGTCCATCTGAGCTTTCAAAAAGGGAGAATGCTGACATAAATAGAGAAAGCACACGTGGTCATGCTCAGAAATTAGAACTCTACCCTGATAACAACAGGATTGTAATTTTGACTGAGGTCTCTGAATAGTAAAACAGCAGCACTGAACACTCTGCCACCAAGCTGCCTCTTCATATATTACATGGTCACGCATATCTGGATTAAAAATACAGTTTTGTTATGACAGACCTTTCTACGTCTGTATTCTTTGCTGCTGTCCTGTTAGTGAAAACAAATGTAATGGACAGACACAGACCAAAAATGAAAAATATTTTAAAGTGATATAGCCTGGAGGCCATTAATTGAAGCTTTGTTTTGTTACATAATTTGCCTCTTGCATATGTCTTTTTGTGTTGCATTTATACTGCACATTTCAGAAAAAAATATTTATTTTAACCTGTTAATAAAATAAAGAATTAGCTGTGCTAACAAATATTCCAGGTTTTCTATTCATTAAACATTACATGAGTTCGCTTCATGCCTGGATAGCCTGCTAGAATGAAAGACGCTGTTAACTAAGACACTGCTGTTCCAATGCGATTTTTAAGCAGGGGCATCCAAGTCTAACAAACCCCCCCAAAACTACTGCTTGTCATATTGCCTATATGACCACAGCAATGCAGCCTTTTATTACTTGTGCTTTTAGCTATGCAATAACATTTATACAGACTTTCATTTCTGGGGCATTTAAGGAAACAATTAAATAAAGAAATGTTTCCAATCCTTTCTTGGCCTTCCACATATACATATATTCAGTTTAATTGTATCTAGTTACTGTCAAGTAAAACAAGTACAAGAATAAATCAAAACTGTATGCTAATTCAGATCCTGTACCAATTCAACAGTGACAGTAACTTCATGTTTCTTTTTAATATATTATATATTAAGACACAATGTGTGGGCAAACTGCAGTTTTTGGATTTTTTTTTTCAGTCCGCTCAGCTGTAGTTAATAATGTGTAGAGGAAGACAATTTAATAATTTGTTTATTGCCAACAAATTTTCTGTCTTTAAATCCCCTTTGGTTTACTGATAGCTCACAGGGCTTTTGCTTTACTCCCCAGTTTGGCGTCAAGGAAAGTAGGCCTTCTCTTAAAGTGATAATGTCTGACTACAACAATCTAGACGAGAGCAGGCCATTCAGCCCAACAACGCTTACCAGTCCTACCACTTAATTCTTATAAAAAACATCAAGTCAAGTTTAGGAGGTCCCTAAAGTCCTACTGTCTACCACAGTACTTGGTATCTTATTCCATGTGTCTCTGTTCTTTGTGCAAAGAAAAACTCCCTAATGTTTGTGCAAAATTTACCTTTAATGAACAGTGGCCACATGTTGAACCCATTTCCAAATAACAGCCTCAATCCACTGTCCTAATTTCCTTCACAATTTTAAAGACCTCAATCATGTCTCCTTTTAATTGTCCTCACCACTGTGTTATAAAGCTTGAGGAGAACCTCCTTGGACTTGCACTCCACACATCAAGGTGCTGTATAACCTGACATTCTGAGCCCACTACGACTCCTAAATCCTTTTCATAAGGTGCACTTAAGCTGTTCGGTGTACTCCCAGATGGCTTTAAAGTAGAGAAGAAGAAACAAACTAATTTCCTTTACTACACTACTAGCATGTAGACTTATCTCGCTCAACTGGAAGACTCCCACCCCACCACTTATAACTCAATGGGTAACCGATGTTCCATACTACTTGAAATTGAAACAAATCAAATTCTCACTTAAGGGATCTGTTCAAAATTTTTTTTAAATATGGCAGGATCTAATCAATAACATTTTAGAATAAGCTTCCATTTTGGGGAAAAGGATCCAATTCTTTTCTTGCTCTTTATTAGAGTAGCTTCAGTTGCTGGCTCCTCTATCTTTCTCTTGAGTGGGAGTTGAATTTTGATTTGTTAAAAATTGACTTGACTTTATGGAATGTTATCTGTTTCTAATTAAAATCAATAACAAAATTCAAACCTCCCACTGTGTGGTCAAATGTAATATTTTTACTTGCTACGTGTAGTACTTTACACTCGCTTACATCAAATTTCATCTGCCACAATTCTTCCAAGCCTGTATGCTGTTCAAGTCCCTCTGTAATCATTCAACAGATTTGAGATTTTCTACCAATCCAACTAGCTTGGTATCATTTGCAAAATTAACCAGCTGGTTATTCATAATCCTTTTCAAATCATTTATACTGTATATATAAAACAGCATTGGCACAAGCACCAACCATGAGGAGCAGCACTCTTAGCGTCAGTCAATTCCTCACACCATAGCCCACTTTATCTTATGATTGCTAATCTTTTAATTGTTCCTGGGTGGAATGTATTTCTTTTTGCAATTCTTATTCATTTTTCTAGATTTTTTTTTTCCAATCAGGCAATTTTAGGTGTCATGCCATGTTTTTGATAGACACGGATACCTCTTTTATCAAGATTCCATGAAGTGAATTAGATATGCAGCCAAGACATTACTAGTGATGCTAGTGGCTACAGCTGCTTGCCAGTACCTTGCAACTCAAGTGAACAGAATAACAGGTTCTAGTGGTGCTAATGCAATTACAAAGGTTTCTCTAATGACCAATTTGCATATAAATATGTCTAATTTATGATAAGCTAAGGGGGTTGACCATTATAATACGAATGGAATGACTGCTGAAAAATGGGGCTTTGCAGTCATATGTGATTAATAAATGTAAAAGTGGTAGTTTCATAGTACATTACGAGATTTAGAAGCATGATGAAACATTGTGATTGTATTGTGTATTCACTCCCCTGCAATTCCTAGTGCTGTTATTTGAAAACCTCTGAGGCAACAAGAGTCAGCAACTAATGCCACTAAATCTGACAGGCCCTGCAACTACAGTTTGGCACAAGTCATATAGCGACACAAAGCATCACTGGGAAATTTCTGACACATAAGGCTATACATCACAACAATATTCAACTAAACTCTCCCTTCAGACATTTAAAACATCTTGGAAAACATATTAAAGCCTCATCAGAAGTTTAGATGATCCTAGAATTGTTCACATGCTTTCGTTCTTCTGCAGTTGTGAGGGAGCAGTGCTAAGCTCTCTGCCACCATGTCATGTCATTTCACTTTACTTTTTTGCAATTCCTGTGTTTACTGTTTACTGTAAAGTTTTGATGTAAATACAATCTTGTTAGCAATGTACATAAGGGAGGATACCAGACCTGGATGAGGTACAAGCTTATTACCAAACAGCCATAAACCCAGCCACACTTTTATGTACTGACACACTCATACACATGTGGATACATTAAAGAGAAACGTCGTCAGCTTGATTGCATGTCTTCTACCCTGTGGCATGAATCTGTTTTTTCTCTGGACATCAATTTGTATTCTCCATCTAAGTTTGTTCAAGCACTGAGAAGCAGCTCTCAGTAACTGAAATTCATAAAGGTTTCCTCAATAACATATCAACAGCTGGAAGGTTGTGTGAACTCTGTGGGTATGCAGTGCTTTCTATTTGTCTAACAATCCATTAGAAATACCAAGACCATATTTCAAATCCTAAACTAAAATCACAGGTCCAATCATTGCTTTCAGAGCTGATGTTCATTTTAATTGAGACTTGTAGGTACCCACTGGACTCGGACTTTTGTAGCAAAATCAGGTTTCTCTTTTCACAATACTAAAACACTACTTAGTTGTTTGCAACAAATCAAATAAAGGGTCTATGCAATTAGGCTACAGAATCTGCATAATACATAATCAATTTATGCTTTTCAAAGGTTGTTGCGAATTATTCCAAAATGACTTTTTGAAATTTCTATTAGGATAAGGAACAAACAGAATAAATGCAGTATAAGCTCTATGACATTGATTAACGATTGCTGTGCTCTTGTATTTATTTGCTTTCAGTCAAGACAAATAACATGAAGGAAAAAAATTACATTTTATACTTTCAGTGAAGCTTAACATCAAAATAAATATGAAGATTTGTGCATAGTCAAAAATCACACATATCGGTGAAAATAAAAGTAATAAATAAATTATAGGTTTTTTTTTCTCAAGTAATCTTCTTTATGTTTTTGGCATTATGGTGTTCCATGCTGTATGATACAAAAGGGTCAAATCTTATTAAACAAACAATTTGTTGAGCCCAAAAAAACAATGTAGTGTTGGAAAGGCCCTATATTGCGCCTGACCCGGCACAGACTTGACACAGGAGACACGTATAAAACAAAAGACTTTTATTTTTCTTCAGCTGGAGGGCACATCTTCCCTGTAATCCCTCCAGCCACAACACAGTCCCAAGCACTAATCACTGAGTCACCACACTCCTCTCTTTCACTACCACTCCTCCACAGCTTTGTCCCCCTTCCACCCGACTCTGGCCAACGAGTGATCATTTCTGGCTACCTTTTATCAGGCACCTGGAAGTGCTCCAGGTGGTTGATTGCTGGCCTCCAGCTGCACTTCCAGGTGCGGCGAAACCAGTGCCCAAAAGGGGCCAGTCGTTCCTGGTGCTGCACCCCCTGGCGCCGCCTGCAGAACCCCACAGAGATGCATAGAACTCCAATTCCCATGAAGCCCTGCGGGAGTCCGAGGCACCGAGGCAACCCAGGGATGCTGCCATCTAGCGTCCAGGGGGAGATACTGGGTTTCCCACCCTTGTCCGCCTTGCAGATGTGGTGAAGGGGCGTCCCGGCCATCTGCCAAAGTAGGCATATTTTATTTTTTATAATGCAAAAAGTTACATCTATTCATTGGAGCATTGTGGACAAATGACATTCCCTTTTAGGTAATTTTCCTGGTGGTATCGTAGCTGCATTTGCTTCTGAGCTTCAGTTCCATTCACTTCAAGTGCCTTTTTATTAAGTGTTCCCTTGTGTTTCAACACTCGACTGAATAAACAGATAAAATGGATTGAGGACAACTTATTTTCCCATTTTGGTCTGAACCCTTAAAAGACTCATGAATTAAAGAATATTAACATATTTTTAACATAACTTCATGTGGAAACCAAACGCCCATTTTCTAAAATCTTCTTCTTTCGGCTGCTCCTGTTAGAGTTTGCCACAGCGTTTCATCTTCTTCCATATCTTTCTGTCCTCTGCATCTTGTTCTGTTACACCCATCACCTGCATGTCCCCTCTCACAACATCCATAAACCATCACTTAGGCCTTCCTCTTTTCCTCTTCCCTGGCAGCTCTATGCTTAGCATCCTTCTCCCAATATACCCAGCATCTCTCCTCTGCACATGTCCAAATCAGCGTAATCTCGCCTCTCTGACTTTGTCTCCCAACCACCCATCTTGAAAAGACCCACTAATGTACTCATTTCTAATCCTATCCATCCTTGTCTCACCCAGTGCAAATCTTAGCATCTTTAACTCTGCCACCTCCAGCTCTGTCTCCTGTTTTCTGGTCAGTGGCACCATCTCTTACCCATATAACATAGCTAGTCTCACAACCATCCTGTAGACCTTCCCTTTCACTCTTGCTGATACCCGTCTGTCACACATCATTCCTGACACTCTTCTCCACCCATTCCACCCTGCCTGCACTCTCTTCTTCACCTCTCTTCCACAATCCCCATTACTCTGTACTGTTGATCCCAAGTATTTAAACTCATCCACCTTCGCAAACTCTACTCCTTGCATCCTCACCATTCCATTGACCTCCCTCTAATTTACATACATGTATTCTGTCTTGTTCCTACTGACCTTCATTCCTCTCCTCTCTAGAGCATATCTCCACCTCTCCAGGGTCTCCTCAACCTGCTCCCTACTATCGCTACAGATCACAGTGTCATTAGCAAACATCATAGTCCACGGGGACTCCTGTCTAATCTCGTCTGTCAACCTGTCTATCACCATTACAAATAAGAAAGAGCTCAGAGCTGAACCCTGATGTAAATCCCACCTCCAACTTGAATGCATCCGTTACTCCTACCGCAGACCACACTACTGTCACACTTCCCTCGTACATATCCCATACATCTCTTACGTACTTCTCTGCCACTCCCGACCCTCATATAATACCACAGCTCCTCTCGAGGCACCGTGTCATATGCTTTCTCCAGGTCCACAAAGACAAAATGCAACTCCTTCTGGCCTTCTCTAAACTTCTCCATCAACATCCTAAGAGCAAACATTGCATCTGTGGTGCTCTTTCTTCGCATGAAACCATACTGCTGCTCACTAATCATTACCTCACTTCTTAACCTAGCTTCCACTACTCTTTCCCATAACTTCATGCTGTGGCTCATCAATTTTATTCCCCTGTCATTGCACATTCATTCCCCTTATTCTTAACTACTGGCACCAGCACACTTCTTCTCCCCTCCTCAGGCATCCTCTCACTTTCCAAGATTCCATTAAACAATCTCCCCTAAACACCTCCATGCTTCCACAGGTATGTCATCTGTACCAACAGCCCTTTCATTTTTCATCCTCTTTATAGCTGTCCTTACTTCCTCCTTGCTAATCCGTTGCACTTCCTGATGCACTATCTCCACACCCTCCAACCTCTTCTCTCTCTCATTCTCTTCATCCATAAGCCTCTCAAAGTACTCTTTCCATCTGCTCAACACATTCTCCCACTGTGAGTATGTTTCCATCTTTATCCTTTATCAACCCTAACCTGCTGCACATCTTTCCCAGCTCAGTCCCTCTGTCTAGCCAATCGGTACAGGTCCTTTTCTCCCTCCTTACTGTCCAGCTTCTCATACAATTCATTATACACCTTTTCTTTAGCCTTCGCCACCTCTCTCTTCACCTTGTGCCTCATCTCCTTGTACTCTTGTCTACTTTCTACATCTCTCTGACTATCCCACTTCTTCTTTGCCATCCTCTTTTTCTGTATACTCTCCTGTATTTCCTCATTCCACCACCAGGTTTCCTTTTCCTCGTTCGTCTTTCCAGATGTCACACCATGCACCCTTCTTGCTATCACCCTTATTACATCTGCTGTAGTTTCCCAGCTGTCTGGTAACTCTTCACTGCCACCCAGTGCCTGTCTCACCTCCTCCCTAAACTCAACCTTGCAGTCTTCTTTTTTCAACTTCCACCATTTGATTCTTGGCTCTCCCCTCACTCTCTTCCTCTTCTTGATCTCCAACGTCATCCTACAGACCACCATCCTATGCTGCTTAACTACACTTTCCCTTCACCAACTTGCCCATTGAAATCCACTCCAATCACCACTTTCTGTTCCTTGGGTACACTGTTCATCACTTCATCCAATTCATTCCAAAAATCTTCTTTCTCACCCATTGCACACTCAACTTGCGGTGCATATGCACTAACAACATTCATCATCACACCTTCAATTTCCAGCTTCATGATCATTACTCTGCCTGATACTCTTCACCTCCAAAACACTCTTGACATACTCTTCCTTCAGAATAACTCCTACCCCATCCACACCATGATAGAACAATTTGAATCCACCTCCAATCCACTTGGTCTTATTCCCCTCACCTTCCATTTAGCCTCTTACACGCACAATATATCAGCCTTCCTTCTCTCCATCATATCTGCTAACTCTCTCTCCTTACCAGTCATACTGCCAACATTCAAAGTTCCTACCCTCACTTCCACTCTATTTAGTTTCCTCCGGCCTCCGGACACCCCCTTCTCCTTCTTCTTCTTCAGCCAACAGTAGCTTAATTTCCGCCAGCACCCAGTTGGCTAACTGTACTGGTGGCGGTCATTGTTAACCTGGGGCTCAACCGATCTGGTATGGAAATTTGTATTGTTGTCCGCATATTGATTTGGCAAAATTTTACACCAGTTGCCCTTCCTGGCGTATGCCTCCCCATTTATCTGGACTTGGGACCGGCACAAAGAAATACACTGGTTTGTGCATCCCCTGCATTAAGACCCATAAAACCAGTTCTCACATAATCTCATATTCATGGCATTAAGAGCACAATTTATAAATCCTTGCCATATGTAAACACATTTCTGATACAAATACAAGCTGCCTTTATTCTAATTTCCATGTTTTACCCTCTGCTTTATTTATTAGTCCTGTGGCTATTTTAAGTACCACTAAAAAATCACAAACTAAACTGTCTGCAAGCTTGTGATCAGTCAGACTAGGCTTTGTACAGCAGCTGCAGGGTGAACCCCAAACGTCTCTATAACAGTATCACTAGGTGTAACCTTTTATAAAATTTAATACATTTATTCCTTTTTTTCCACTATGTTCCTATTCATATCATATTATCTCTTAAAAGTTAAAATGACTAGACACTAAGATAAACTCGTGACCTGTCAAAGGCTGTTTCTTGTCCTTCATCCATTGATGCCAAGATAGGCTCGAGCCACCCATGACCTGAAATCAGATTAGACAGGTCTGAAAATGAGTGAATGTATAAAATGACAAATACAGCAAATTTTACACTCCAAAGCATTATTAGGTCATGTCCAGTTCCCAATGCTGTTAAAGTGAAAAACACAGCTATCAAACTGCACACTTTAATTTACATCTCAATTCTTATCTGTGAGAGCTGTCCATAACTGAAGACCAAGTAAAGAGAAAACTGATGAAGCTAACCACAGGAAAAGCTGTGGAACGAGATGCAGTCTGTCTTAATGACAGGCTCGATTGGCCTCGGAACCCAGAGAAACTATATAAGAAAGGGCAGAGTAGGCTCATCTTCCTTAGGAGACTACGTTACTTGGGAAATGACATCCTTCACATCTTCTACAGTTCTGTGATATCCAGTGTGATGTTGTACACTGTGGTGTGCTGGGCCGTTAACATCACTTCAAGAGAGGTCCACCAAATCAACAAGCTAATTAAAAGGTAGGCTAATTAATGGAACACACTTTGGACCCCCTGGAGGTAGTAGTGGAGAAGAGAATTAAAATAAAACTGAGCGCCATTATGATCAATGCTACACATCTATCTGACTCACTAACACTAAAGAGTTTCAGCCAATGAATTATTCTGGTGTGTGTTCAGACCAAATTGTGTGTGTATATTTATTTTTTTTATCTATCTATGTATTTATTTATTTAAAGAGCTTCTGTAAAAAGCCAGAGACAAATAAAGTTCTATCTATCTAATTCTGCATATTGTGTTTGCTGTAATATTATGCGATGGGCCAGATTGTATGCTTAAAGAGTTTTAATTACAAAACACAACAATATGTCATCAACTTTAAACATATTTATAGAAAAGCACATACATTGAGATTTTTTGGCATCTTCCAGAGAACACAAAGAAAATCAGAAAATGAAGACAGCTGCTCCGGCACTGGTATGGCTTTTCAACTTAATATGATAAGATGAGAGGTCTTACAGTACTGCATTTTACCAATTACTCAGACATATTGTTGTTTCAGGATCAGGACAGATACAGTAGATAAATGAAGCTTATACATCATCAGTAAGAGGTGTTGTTTTCTTCCAGGGCTTTAATCTGTGATCGCAGACACCCAGCCCCTGACATTCAAAAGACTGACCCCAACCCCATCCCATGACCTTAGGCATCCTGCCCCTGATCTAATATAGCACCCCGAACCGTTCTGTGTTGTGACATGCATGGATGACCCCGATTTTCTGTCTGACATAAATGGCATTATCAGGAGAGGTGGGATGCTAATAAGTGGTAAAGCTAACAACACCCCTGAGCAACAGCTGTATACTTGGAGAAAAACACTTCAGCCAGGCAGCACCTGATAAAAATTAGTAAGGAATAAAACACATTCCTGCTCACCTTTAACTAACATGAGAAGAAAGCAACTGGCAGATTTGTAAAAAGCTAAGTGAGGTCCATAACTAAATTTATCCTCTACCATCCCACATTCCCTCAGAGTAACAGTCAAGTATTTTTAAATAATTGATTAAGTCGTTCTATTATTATTTTTACTCAGTAAAATAAGTAACTCTTTGTTTTAGTATAAATCTGTGACAAAGAAAATAATTAATACCAAAATGCTGTACCCCGACTTTGTGACAGGCCTTTCTCCAAAAGTAATGCATTTTTTTTTCAAATGCATTTTGAAGTGTGTAGATGAATCATCAAGCAAAATTCTTTTCAAAATGTAATAGAAAACTCTTCATTTACCACATTTAAGAAACCATTCCTTCACCTTGCTTAACTATTACTAGTGACGTCATAATTTTTATTCTTTTAGTTTGCCACTATAGCATGACTTATGAATTAGATGGCAGCAGAGATTTTATATTTTCCATTTCCTCTCTTTCCACCAGTCTACTGCCACCAGTACAATGTTCTTCCTCAAGCTAACAGTAACCAAACCAATTTCAGTCTGTCTTGACTAATGGAATGTGCAGTAACTCGTTAGTCCTGCACAGGCATCATTATAGTATTACAATACAATACAATACAATTTATTTTTGTATAGCCTGAAATCACACAAGAAGTGCTACAATGGGCTTTAACAGGCCCTGTCTCTTGAAGGCCCCTCAGCCTTGACTCTCTAAGAAGACAAGGAAAAGCTCCCTAAAAAAAACCCTTGTAGGGAAAAAATGGAAGAAACCTTTGGAAAGACAGTTCAAAGAGAGACCCCTTTCCAGGTAGATTGGGTGTGCAGTGGATGTCAAAAAGAAGGGGGTCAATATAATATAATACAATACACAGAACAGAAGTAATAAATACAGTATAAAAATAAAAATATTACAAGTACGGAAATGTATTGATACATTTGAATTTTTTGCATCCACTTTTTAGCACTGACGAATTGGTAATCATTTATTCACACAATGTCTGATGAAAACACAACCTGTAATATTAATACAAATATAGGTAAGATAAAAAATTTACATAAATAATAAATACATTCAAACCTCCAGTAGTGAAATTTTTGCAGTGGGTGCAGTTAGTGTCATATTTAAATCCCATTACCTGCATTTACAGGGTGGGACTGCTATGCTAACTAAGGGCCTAGTCTTTCTATTTTTATTCCTCCTTTTCGGAATCCACCACAAAACAACATCACACAGCACAGGATGAGAATTCTATGTGGCATTTAGGGGACAGTTAATCCGAGGCCATTGTGAGGGTGGGATGCAGAATGTTTTGATGGTGTGGAGTGGGCAGCATCACAAAATAAAAAGGTAGCCTGGGAATATATAGGGAAGACCTGATGGACAGCTTTCTAAAGTTGCTTAGTGTTAATTTCAGATTCCACTGTCATAAGAAATTTATTTTACTTGGTTGTCCCTGAGGTCTTAATTGCATTTTATGTTTTATACTATAATACTGTTCTTTTTCTGTCTCTCTTTCTCTGCATTGTTATTTACTTTGGCCTTAAACCACTCCACAGTTAAATGCATGCACTTCTCAGAGAGCAGGGGGCTAGTTGTGTCCATCCAGCAAGGAATTCTGCTCTCACCAGTCTCTTCCACCAGCCAGAGGTTGGCACTGTTCTCTGATCCTTTCTCTCTTTTCTCCCTCTAGCTTCCTAAATAATTCTTAACAAACCAAGGGATGCCATTCACCTTGGAGACACTCAGAGAACTTGCCATATTACTCAGGATTAAACACCTAAAGACCTCAGTATACCATCATCAAACTGATGGTCTAGTTGAGTGGTTCAACCAGACGCTCAAACAAATGTTGTGCAAGGAGGTCAGCAAGGATGGGAGGATTTGGGATCAGTTAACCCTCCTTGTGTTATTTGCCTACCAACAAGTTCCCCAAGCCTCCATGGGCTTCTCATCCTTTGAATTGCTATATGGGTGACAACCTTGGGGATTTTTAGATATTGTTAAAGGGGGCTGGGAAGAAGAAGCAGTCAAATCCACAAATATATTAAAATATAATCACACAGTTATGCAATATGTTCTTAAAAATCCAACCTATACTAAAATAACACATGTAAAGGGTTCTGTCAGCATGGGCGTTTTGTTACAATCATGAGTTCCATCCTGAAGATTGTGTCATGGCTCTCGTTCCCACCTCCCACTCTAAACTACTGACCCATTGGCAAGGCCCCCACAAAGTTAAGGATTGGAAAGGTCTTGTTGACAATTTGGTCAAACAGCCTAATTGTCGCCCAAGTGAGTGGGTATATCATGTCAACTTGTTGAAACCGTGGAAGGACAGAGGTCCTTAGTTTTGGCTACAGTTTGATGGCCAAGCAGTGACAGGATTTTAAAACAGTTATCCTGTCTGTCTTGGTAAGTAACAGACCCTGAAGTACCTCTCTGAGGGGTAGTCATCAGGGAACACCCATGCTGACTACCAATGGGAAAACATACAGAAATGAAATTTGAGATCAAGGAAATGCTAGACCTTGGTGGGATTGAGGAATGTTTATAGTTATAGTTCCTGGTCTAGTTCCATCATTTTGGTCCCTAAGCTGGATGGAAATTGGCACTTTTGAAATGTCTTTCACCAGCTTAATCAAGTCTCCCAGTTTGATGCTTATCTGATCCTGCGAGTGAATGACATACTCAAGAGACTCTGTAAAGCAGAGTATCTGACTACCCTTGCCATGACAAAAGGGTATTAAGGACTTCACAAAGGAAAAGACTCTGTTTAGCACCCCTAGTGCACACTGAGAATACCGTATCCTTCCATTTGGGTTGCACAGTGTTCCAGTGAGTGTATAACATCTGGTGAAAAGAGTGCTACTACCCTACAGTGCTGCATACCTGGATGACGTTGTCATCTATTCCAATACATGGAAGGAAAACCTACAGCAGATCCAAGCCATACTCCGAATAAACCCTAAGAGTCTTGGTTCATCACCTCTCAGCTTGGACCACCCAACACAATGGGTCTGGGCTTGTACCTCACGCATGCACATAGAAGACAAGTTAAGGCCTGTAGCAAATTACCTGCTGAGCCAGGGGTTGGCACTGTTCTCTGACCCTTTGTCTCTTTATCCCTATGGAGACCAGGTGATTGATGACCCTACATTCACTAATATCATCTCCAGTGTCCATCTTTCTGCACCCACACCTTCACACCATCTTCCTTAATAAAATGGCAAATCAGTTACCTTCTTGGGTTCTGTTTGGACTCGTGTCAGTAAAGATATTACATGATTACATGCTTAATCATCTCAAACTGTCAAATTATACAGGGTTACCAAGGTGGTTTTCCAACTCTTTATCTGTTTTCTTTGTGTCATTTTACAAACTACATTCAATTGCACTGCACTAATATGTCTATGAGGGCAAAAAAGTACCAAAGCTCATTATGTACCTTGCATACTTTAAATTTATTTTTGAAATGAATGCTGTAAGTATTTCCTTGACAATGTACAGTATGTATATGCGATAAATGAATTGTCAATGACCTAGAAGACTCTGTAATCCATGAAATGTTCATGAAAAGTTAATGAAAAATGTACTTGTAAGCGAGCAAAAAAAGTAAACTCCAAGATGAATAAGATAAAAAAAGTCAAGTTCTGTTGTGCTGAAGGAAGAAAATGTTTATGTAGATTGTAAATCTTCTAAGCTGTGAACATTTATAAAAAGGTTATGTTGTGTTGTTGTCTTTTACAAGAGCTCTCAGAACAACACTCAGTTGGATCACGAGAGGATAAGAACAGTAGTGTTTTAAAAGTCCTGATTTTCTGCTATTCACTCCCCATTATACGATAGGCCATAAAATGGTTGAAAAGATTGAAAGGAACTATCAGGCTGATGTTTCCAGTGTGACAGTTACAGATTTAGTACCTCTACACAATGCACTGTGTTATTTTTTTTCTGCCGTTGAAATGAAGGCAGTCAGAGCAAATAAATTTCAGAGTGTGAGCAATTGGGTGAATTTCCTTTCAATATGGAGTGCATCAGGAGTCAGGAAAGGTCAGCAGCTGGCGAAGAACTTAATGGACCTGACAGCACCTGCATGGATGGCTTTGACAAATATGCTCATGGCCGCCTTGTATGTTGACACTTTGCTGCTCTTCATTGCTGCAGGCCTGTAGACTCCATATTAAAGCATGATATTTGATGTGATGCATATTTATTTCCATAAATGGCCATCATACTGTATATTTCTTTTACTAAATGGTCACAATTAAACAGAAAAATATTTACTTATCTTTTGGTAACAATGTTTTACTGCTTGCAAGTTTAATGTTATAATGCCGCATCACTTTCAAAAGGTTTTAAACCAGTAAACCTCTCACAACCTCTTGTAATTTGACTGTCCAAATTTATATCCTATTTATGTATTAAAGGGTCACAGGGATCCCCTGCCCATCTGAGCAGAACTGGGTGAAGGGATGAATGTAGTCCAGGCAGAGCCTCAGTGCATCATAATCATCACAGTCAAACATGGCCTGAAGATGAAGAGCTCCTTAACATAGAAGTCTTTGGAATGTGGGAGCAAATCCCATCACCTAAATATGGAAACTGTGAAAACGACATATGGACAATGTCCGTACCAGGATGTGAACCCAAAACGCTGGAGTTGTGAAGTAGCAGCCCTAATCACTGCACCACCATGCTGTCATTTTACAAACATTTTGTATTAACCTGAAGAAATGTTTGTTGATTTCATGAAAATAATAACCTGCTGGTTCTTGGGCGAATCTGAATTAAAAAACGACTGCTAAACAAAAACAATGAAATGCAATTTAGTGCCACACTCAAATGCTTATCCTTAAGGCAGGCACATCCACACATATATTTTCAAAAGGAGTTTGCTGGTTCAATTACAAGATTTCAGATAATTTTGAGATGGCACTATGCCTTGCAGTTAGGAGATCAGGGATCACATTCTGGGTCCTCATTGTGGAGTTGGCATGCTCTCTGTACCAATGTGGGTTTTCTCAAGATTTCATCCCATAATCCAAAGTAATGCAGGTTAGATGGACTGGCAATACTAAACTGGCTTTGGTGTGTGTGGATGTGGTGTGTGTTTGTTCCACTGTAATGGCCTGGCACCCCGCCCAGTGAATCTTCCTGCCTTGTGCTTTATGTTTGTTGTAATATTCTAAAAGCACTCCAGTGACCCTGCTCAGGGTTATGGTATATGCTTTTTTCACTGAAGGTTTCAAGCATCAATAATCTTACTAAACCTGTTTAATCCATTGTTATTGGGCGGATACCCTACAAGCACTGAGTGATGGATAAATGAATAAATCTTTGTTTTACATAACACCCTCCAAAGAGCTCACTATCACAATGCTCTTAAAAAAACAAATAGATATTAACATCATAAAACATGAAAAAATAAAAAGTTAAATCAACCTGATATAATACAAAGTCATTCAACATATAAGTAATTACCAGGAAACAAACTCTCTGTAAGTAACAGTGAAGTGATTTAATTGGGAGTAGACTGAAAGTATGAAATACCGCAGTAGGATGAGGATCAGTAAAGCTGAAGCAAGACGATTCAGATTAGAGAATACAGTATAATACTGATTAAATGTAAGAAAGAAGGGGTGATTTATAATGAGGCTGTTCATGTACCTTCAAGAGCAACTCTCATGAGAAAGACTTACCCAATGTAAGAGTAGCTAAATGAGAGTTCATCAAGAGTAGCACAGCAAGCCTTATATAATAGAATGGACTGGCACAACCATTTATGACAGCTAGACTTCAATGAAAAAAATTAAGAGCTTTGTAAGTTGGTAAGATAGTTTAAAACATAATTAGTTATGAGCCAGAGATTCAATTAAAATTACATTTGAATTAAATAAAATTAAATTTAGAGAAATTTGCACTTGTTCTATCGCAGTATCAGAACACCTGTGACATGCACCCAACAGGAATCTGATAGGTTCTTTTGTTAATGTGGAATAGGAAGAAATGTCAAAACCAGCTATGTGACTCTTACCTGTCTCAGTGTCCTTATTCTACACCACCCCCATATTCAAACCGAGGGACCTGTAATGGCAGACTGCTTTGCTGACTGGGACTGCCCTTTATTTTTGCTCTTTTACTTCAGCACAGTTTAACACAAATAAAGGACTTCACAAAGCATCTTTTCTTCCCTTAATGAACTGTACAGGAAGGATCAATTGTAACACTCAACTTGCTAATAGTAATAATCGGACTACAACTAAAGTAAAAACTGAGAAAATTGTTTCTGAAAAAGTCTAATAAAAGGCATCCACTCTGTCCTCCGAAATTAAACACACACACCTGGTTTACTGTCCTCTAGCAAGGCAGAGATATTCTAAAAATGCAAAAACGTTACTAAGACATATTTATTAAGTCAAGGTCATTTTCCTATGGTAATCAAAAACTGCACAAAGCTGTAAACAGACTGGCTATGCAAAATATTCTAAGGTCCTGCTTAGCCTTTGAGCTTTCCCAGAATGCACCTAACTTATATTCGGCTTGGCAAGACCTTTAGGCTTCGGCTGTTTACCTTAAATCTGTCAGTTGGGAAGGTTAAGGTATGTCCCATACAGCACCACTAACGAAAGATGAAATCTAGTATCTAGTCTTGCACTAATTCTGCTGCATCTGCAAGTCATTTAATGGTTAAAGTTCTCCAGTGAGAAAAAAATCACCAGACTCATTTCCTGTCAGGTGCAGATATTTTGTTGAGCCATGAGATGTGTTGTTAATGTTCTGGTAGTATGATGGCCACTTTGCCAATTATGATTATAATCTTAGTTATTGCAATCCTAGACAGAAACAATACTCAGGAGATTCCATCACAGTGCTTGGAGAACACACAACTGCAGAAATGAAGAAACCAAAAAGGGCTGCTACTAGGGAACGGCAAGGGGCCGGGTTCCCATGCAATGTTTTCTCATAGAGAGAAGGCAGTAGTGTGCACAATGGTTCATCTTTGTGTAAAAAATGTGCATCATGTCACACTGTCAAAAAGCACACAGTGCTCCTCTGCAGAGATGTGACAAAAAGCCATATAAAATAACTGCTTTTATTGGTATACTGCGATTAGCTGAATTATGCATCCGAGAAAAAAATGCAGATGATGTTAGGGAGCAATATGGCTTGTTTTCCATTCCAGAAAATAACCTGAAAAACAGCACATAAACTGTATTCAGTGAGTTTTGCATTTCACAATTGAGAAATCAAATGCAAAATTAACTTTGACATCAGTTTTACAAAGCTGCACGCAAAATAAATTCTGTCTGTTTTGCACATCACTAAACATAATGTGATATACAGGAACAGTAAAAATGAGGCAATTGAAGGATACTGTGTGAATTAAAATGTGTTTTTCTCAGAATTTTAGCAGCACTTTTAATGTTTTGAAATTTGTTAACAGGAAAATAATTTTAAAAAATGAATTGCAGTAAGCCGGTATTCGTGCATCACAGGGAGAGGGATGGGATAGACTCCAGCAGTGTCCCACAGATATAGCAAAGATGCCCTCAGACATCTCATACAGACATGGTGAGGATGTACAAACTCTGCAAATGAAGTCTCTTGGAACTGTGAGGGAGTTTTAATCAAAACTTTATTTCTATGTATGCTGCAGTTTTCTTATTATGCTAATAATTTTTGTAGAATTGCAATGACCAACTGGCTGTCTAAATATGCGGCAGCTCTTCATAACCTTGAGGATCTTTTTTCAGTGCCTTTCATTATTTCTGCTGAACGCCCAAAAGACTGTAATTTAAACTGAACTATAACATTTTTATTGTAAAGCATTAATTCTTGTTTGCTCTAGTACCAGTAATTGGTTTTGTCAGTCCAGGAAGTAGCAGCCTTTCACAGGACAATTGTTTTCTTATGCAGATTAATTTTCTTTTCGGAAAATAATAAAAACCAGAACTGCTATAGCTTATTTCTTCATAATGTCTTTATTGATTCAAATGTGTTTTCTCCTAATGAGTTTGTCTGCATCAAATCTGACCTCACATGTGCTTGAAGTACTTTGTGAAATTAAATTACCCATTTTCTTATTAATATAAACTGCCATAAAGACTGTACCATGGTTACAGACACTTATTGTTGTAATATCCTCAATGAAAGTATATTTTAGGACTAAGCTAACACTGGCCAACTAAAGAAATATCAGAGCTTACCAAACTACATAAGCACTGGTAGCAGCAATAGTTGGAAAGCTAATTAGCAGAAATGAAAGGATTGAAGGAGAAAAGAGCAGTGTGCTTACATAATACTAGCTGCGTAAGCCCGTGCTGTAAAAAGCTAGAA